>NC_027752.1:41093637-41111233 GCF_000695525.1 Brassica oleracea var. oleracea | reverse complement strand
CAGGTGATTGCGAGCACAAACCTAGAACTCTCAGGTATATTATCATATTGCATTTGGGTTTATATTATGTTTCGATATCATAAGTGATATTTAATCTCGCAGATGTGGTTGGGAAAATCTGTTATGTCCAGGGCTCTGACTTCACCAAAGAAACAACTCGAGTCGTTATCTGTCTCCTCGTTGATCTGTAAGAAACAATCAAAACACAATTCCTTTTATATTATTGTCTTTATTGTGCTAACATCAATAATCAATAATATTTCCTACCCAAATTATGTGGTCGTGTATTTATCTCTCTTACTTATCAAACTAATTTTACACAAACATTTATTTTACAGCTTAAAAGAAACCACAACAACCCAAACAATCAAAACACCAAAAACTAGAATTCCAAAAAAGACGAATCATTAATGATCACCTCTTTTTCTTACAAATAAAATTCAAAACAAATATATACCAAACCAATCAACTCAACTAAAACTCAACGACACATACATTGAGCTAGCTAAACAAATACAAACTATACGATCAGCTATTTAACAATTTACAAATTTACTTTCGCAGATGCTTACGAAGAAGACGAAAACGACAACCAAGATCAGTGAAATTACCTAAACAAAAAAGAAGCAACAAGTTTAAAAATAAAAAAAACATATAACCAACATAATAAGAATAAAAAAAATTTACTTAATACACACAACTTACACAACTAAACTGGAGAAAAAATATCCACAAACAAAAGGTACTCTCAACAACCTTAATATAATTTATGTAATCTCAACAGTACAAGTAACAAATTAAAAAAACAAACAAACAATAAATCTCAATGACACAACAAACAACACCACAAACTATATCAATTACGATTAGTCCTTCATGAGTGGAGAACAATGCATACACAGTTCATCATCACAACTCTAACCATATAATAAAAAACTTGAAAAACAATGGTCAACTCAAAACGCAAAATTCACAGTTACAATAACCCTAACAAATGAGATGAAACAAGAACGCGGTCTACAACCCCGCGCTTGCGCGAAGGCAATGTAACTAGTATCCCTCTATTTTTTTTTCTCTAAAATAGAGAAATTTCATAATAGAGATGAATTTGTCTTCGATGTATTTTTCTATTTTTTTCTCCTGATAAAGAATATTTTTGATATATTCTTTTCTAAATTTACAAATAATATTTTTTTTATTTGTAAAAGTTGAAAATCAGCCCAATTTATTTTAGTATTTTATAAAATTATGATATTATTTACACTAAATATTTCTTTACAAACTATTATGTAAAAAAAAATTTAAATATATTTATATAAATAATATATTTCACTAATAAAATATTTTCGGTTATAATTGTTTAAGTAAAAAGTTAAATGATCATTTTGTAAAAACAAATAGAGGTGGTGACATGGCAAAAATATAATTTCTCATTGGTCAATTATTTTCGTCTACGTAGACACTCTATTTAAATCTTATATTCTCCTTTTATTACTTGTTTGACTAACTTCTCAATCAAACAACAATCCATCCAACTGTTCACGATTTGCTACAAACCAATAATACATATCCACCCGTCATTGATCATTATTGCGCCATTATATCAAGAAATAAATGACCGGAAGCAACAGTCACGATTTGCTACAAGACATGCAACCGTCAAAGATTTGCTCGAAATTTCAAGGGACAAGTGATCATTTCCCTTTGTTTTTTTCGTAAAAAACAAAAATAAGACCAATCATTGCGCGCCTTTATAAGAACGAGAAGTCATAGTAGTAAGTGCCATCTTCGTTTCGTCAAAGAAAAATTAGTAAACTCTCTCAACCACCGCTTCTCCGTCACTGTGAGTGTCGTCCTTCTTTCATCTGTTGAGCTCAATTAATGTCTGCATGTTTTCAAATTATGTTTTGATTTGTCTATCGTTCACCAGTGATTTTGTCTAATTAGTGTTGGATTTTCAGTGAGAGTATGGATGCTTTTGAGAGAAAGTATGGATCACATGGTGTTAATGTTACTTCGGAGGTGTGACGTTTTATATATTCATTTCATTTATAGTGTCTTTCCTAAGCTTAGGGGTTTCTTCTGGTTAGGAGGAGGATTTTGAGGAGCCAGTTGAGAACATTGGTTGGAAGCATGATAGGCAAGCAGCTTCAAAGACCAGTGACTTAGCTGGTCATGGTGTTGGTCTTGCACAAGGTTTTATCGATGAGTGTGCCAAGGTAATTCTTCTTCCAGCTTCATCTCAAATGAACAGTTTAATAATTAATCTTATTAATTTCTTTTTTCAGGTGGTGGCTGCTGGTGCAAACCCTGCACTGATCTCTATAGGCATTGAGAAGACAGAAAAGGCTTTGGTTAATGAGCTAAATATAATGTCTAAGGGCAGTAACGCTGGCCGCAACGACCCTGAAGCTGGAAGTATGATTGCTGAAGCAATGAGCAAAGTTGGCAAGAACGGTGTGGTGGTCATTGACGAGGGAAAAACCGCTGAGAATAAGGTTTACGTAGTGGAAGGAATGCAATTTGAACCTGGTTACATGTCCCCATACTTCATAACGGACCATGAGACTGAGAGAATGTGTGTGGAGTACGATCACTTCAAGGTTAGATCTGAACTTACCGAAGATATTGTGATGAGCCTAGCTAACAAAGGTTTTCTACTTCTGCAGCCGCTTCTTGTTGACCATAAGATTACCAATGCAAAGGATCTTGATGGTGTTCTGGAGGATGCAATTAAAGGTAGAGACCCGATCATCATAATCGCAGAAGACTTTGAACAAGAAGCGTAAGAGACTCTTGTTGTTAACAAGGTTAGAGAACTATGGAACGTCGCAGCAGTCAAGGCTCCTGGTGGTTCTAGAGAGCTAAAGAGCAAATACTTTGACGATATTGCCATTCTAACTGGAGGTATAACAATCATTAATGTGACCTATCCTGTTTAGGAATCATCATTACACTGTTTTTTTTTTAAATCTATTTGTGAGTGCAGCAACTGTGATAAGAGAGGAAGATGGTCTTTCTCTGGACAAAGCTGGGAAAGAGGTTTTGGGTAATTCTTATAAAGTTGTCCTCACCAAGGAGATGACAACCATTGTGGGTGATGGAACCACACATGAAGCAGTGAACAAGCGTGTTGCAGAGATTAAGAATCTTATTGAGGTATCTATGTTGAGTCAAACCACAGAAGTAGTCTGCTTTATGTTGTGCTGATAAGTAAGTACATGGTTGTGCAGCAAGCGGAGCAAGGCTATGAGAAGGAGACATTGAACGAGAGACTTGCTAAGCTTTCTGGTGGAGTTGCTGTAATTCAGGTAAATAGTATTGATACACAACATAAGAATGTGTTTAGTGATCCTAACTATCTTGTTTAAAGGTTGGAGGACAAACTGAGACAGAGCGCAGAGAAAAGAAGCTAAAATTTGAAGCAGCCCTCAACGGTACAAAGGTGAGTTTTCTTAAACCAGAGGAGTTTGTTATTCTGACGACTCTCATAAACTGTTTTAATCTTATGATCTCATTTGGTTTCAGGGAGCGATTGAGGAAGGTACTGTTGTTGGTGGTGGTTGCACTTTCCTTGGCCTTGCGGACAAGGTTGATCCCATCAAGGATACTCTTGAAAACGAGGAAGAGAAGGTAAGCCATACCTTTGTGAGTTTTGAGAGATATGTATATCTCTTGACTGCATTTTTCCAACTGTTCCCTTTGACTATAGATTGGAGCAGACATCGTGAAAAAAGCACTGAGTAATGCTGGTGAGGGTGGAAGCGTTGTGAGCGAGGAGGTAACTACATAACAAAGAAAAACTCTTACTCATAACAAGAACTTTGTCAACACGAGTGAATTTCTGCATTTTTTTTTGCAGGTTGTGAGAGGTTCCTTGGAACATGCGTTCTCTACTGCAAAGTGGTTCTTGATGCCTGATGTCAAGGGGCCGGAAGCTCGCAAGCCAGTGGACATCTCTGGTTAGTCCAGTCCAGATACTGATCTTATTGATTGATTGATGGAAGCTTGGACAATAACAACAAAAACTCATGTTTCTCCATCACTGAATCTCTTTTGACCTTTGTCTTTGTTTCAGGGTGGGTAGTGAGATAGATCAGCCTGGTTCGCTCTTGGACATGAGAGAGATGATCATTCCAAAATAAGCAAGGATTACTCTATAGCTTGCAAACAAATTATGTAATAATGTAATTGCTTTTTAAACCAGAGAATAATGTGTTTATCATATGTGTGGAATCATTTGTAATAATGTAATGGGTTATAAACCAGAGAATAATGTGTTTATCATGTGTGTGGGAATCATTTTTAATAAATTGGGTAAAAGTCAAAAGTCACATTCTTTCATTAATCTTCCATGTAACTTATCAAAATACTATATGTAATTTAATGTTTGTTGAAAGTTTCATATGTGCAATCTCATTAATATTATTTGAAAAGTCAGTTTCGTATATGTCGCGCTCACATTAATTATAACAACTGTTAATTATAGCCGTACCCTTAATGAATCAAATACATCTAATTAGTACTATTAAAAAAAAATATTTTATTAGGTTTCCTTTTTCTTTTTACATTTCAATTTTAAATTATTTGTCCTTCTTTATATTTAATTGAACATTTATAAAATATAAATGAAAATAGATCTTATATATAATGTGATTCATAGAAAGTAAAGTTCACAAAATAATCTTGATTTTAATGTAAAGAAATAATTTTCCTTTTAAAAGATAAACTTAAACAACATAATATATATTTTACAAGTAATAATTATTTTATTTAAATCAATCGATTTCTCAAATTATTACAAAAAATATAATTGAAATAACATAAACTAAGATGCCTTTAATGAATAAAAAACTCTCTTTTCTTGAAGTTTCCTTTTTTAAATTTCCAATTAACATGTATAATTAAGAAAACAATTATAAAAATCAAAACAAAAATATTATCTATATATAATGTGATTTCATCAAAAAGAAAATTTAGGAAAATATCTTGATATTAAAGTAACAAAACTATCTTTAATTTTATCATTTATGGGTTATGTTTTTTATGCAGCTTCATACCGATCATTACTTTATTTTTCCTAATTTTATTTCTGAAAATTAACATATACCAACTTATTAAAAAATCAAAAATATACACATCTAAGATGAAGAACCAAACTAATACAACGAATAAAATTAATTTGATTTATCTGAATGAGATGAAAAATAGTTGGGATTTAACTCGAAAGAATATATGTAACACAAGTACACAACATATCCACAAATGAGTAATTAGACCAATCCAATTCTTCTATCTAAATTTTAAAATTTAACTAAGAAGAAAATACTATTATTTATAGTAATACTCAATATATTAATAAATAAAAATGCAATTCTCAAAATTATAGATATATTAACAAACTATTTCAACTAAGTTCCTTTGTATAGCTTATAGTAATACTCAATTGTATATGCATGAGGTTTCAAAAGACTATTGTTGTTAACCGGAGCTTCTAGCTTTAGTGGTAAAGGGCTTACAGTTGTGAGTACCGCCACCTGGGTTCGAATTCCGGCCACTGGGGAATTAACATTTCGGCATCGCCAGGGAAGGAGTACCGACACGTGGCAACACGTGACTAGTCTGGATCACTTCTGTGGGGCCAGGATACCTCTGTATAATTCAAAAAAAAAAAAGACTATCAATGTTATATTTATTTATGTAACTTTGAATTGATCAACGCTTTAATTTATTTTTGCTATTTGATTCTCGAAACAACATATATTAAATTATGCATAAGCTTACTCAATATAAATACAGTCTAAGAAAATACTCAAACTAAATACAAAAAAAAAAAATCAAAATTTTAATCTACAGAACAAAAATACTCTGGTTGACTTGAAAATATTATATTATCCAATATATCTAAATAATAACCAAGCATACAAAATATTATTAAAATAAATCATACATTTTAATTACAATATAATTTAACAAATTATTTAAAACTAAAATATTAATAAATTATTATAATATATATTTATATCCGTGCATGAGCACAGATAAAATCAGCTAGTCAAAACCTTACTGTAAATGGTTTTTTTTTTTTTTGGCAACAAACATTTACAGACTCATGTTGACTCTGTAAACCAAATTGGTAACTCTGCATCCATGTGAACGACGAATGACGGTTGTTTCCTAACACTGCGTGCTAAGCTATCCGCCTGTAGGTTCTTCGTCTGAGGTACATGAACGATGTCTGAGTTGAGGAAACTTCTTTTTAAAAGCTTAATGTATTCCAGGTAACTTCCAAATGCTGGCCATTCTTCTGGTTCCGAAACCATCTTCACCAATTGAGAACAATCCGTTGCAAATATAACCTGAAACTGTCTTAAATTCTTCATACATTTCATTGCCCAAATTAATGCTTCCACCTCTGAATGTAGAGGTGAAAGACATGCCTTTACATTCCTTGCCCATAGTAAACCATCAAAACCCTGTAAAGTGCTATACCAACCATGCCCTGAAAATAAGTCTTTGTCTTTCCAATAACCATCTATGAAGCACCATCGTCCTGAAGTCGGTATTGTGGGTCTGTTCTGTGCCTGATGCTCCCTCGTTTGATCATTTACTACATGTGCCTCAGCCCAAAGTGTTGATTCCAATTCTCCTATTTTCAATGTGTCCCTTGGATCAATATCCAGATTACTAAACACTTTGTTATTCTGACCTTTCCATATATACCATAATATCCATGCAAATTGGTGGTCATCCATGCAAATTGGTGGTCATCCATCCTTGGATTGACTCTCCAAAATAGATGATCCATGTTGGCGAAAAAGGAACTAATAGGAAAAATATTAGGGTTCGATGGTATCTTAGATAAAGCCCATACTTGACGTGCTGGAGGACATTCAAAAAACACATGGTTTATTGATTCCTCCGGGTCTCCATATCGAGCACAACATATATCCCCTTGTATTCCCCTTGTTTGTAGATTTTTCATTACCGCTATACATCCTGAAAGGATTTGCCATAAGAAATGTAGTATCCTTGGGGGGCACCGCACTTTTCAGCAGAAAGCTTTTAGTATATCCACTGTATAACCATTAAATTCTGGTGGTTTTTCTCTATCAGGATAGACCCGGTCCACTTGATAACCTGATTGAACCGAGTATTTCCCATTGTTAGTGAAATGTCATTCATTCCTATCTTCCATCTGATTTCTACTTAAAGGTATACTTTATATAATGTTTACGTCATGAGGATCCACCAAAGCCCTGACTGCCTGTAAATTCCATGTTCGGGATTCCGAGTTAATGAGAGAATCCACTGTGAGGTTCGGGTAAATGTTTTGAAGGTTTTTGTTTGCTGGCCTCGGCTGTAAATGTTCTTTTCTAGAGAAATAAACCATTTTACTCAAGTCGATGTTAATGGGCCTATTTCAAGGCTATCGATAATGGGCCTCTTTTATCACGTATTCATCTTCACGCCTCATGTGACAAGGCCGGAAAAAAACGTGGCCCGAATATACATCTTGGATCCGATTAACCCAGTCGACGTTGTCTAAAACTCGAGTCGAGAGTGTACTTCTAAGAGCATGTTTATTGCAGGTCTCTTAGGTTGGGGTTCTTAGCGTAATATAAGATACGGTCTCTTAGCGTTTAACTAAAAAATCTAAGAGACGTTTCTTAAATAAGAGATATAAGAGATCTCTCTTAGCTTTTTTAGTTAAAAACTAAGAAACCGTATCTTATATTACGCTAATAACCCCAATCTAAGAGACCTGCAATAAACATGCTCTAATTAATGTTTGAATTAAACAACAATCCATCCAACTGTCATGATTTTCTATAAACCAATAACATATCAACCAGTCATTGATCACTGTTACGCCATTATATCAAGAAATAAATGACCGGAAGCAACGGTCACGATTTGATATAAGACAATAAGAGCACCATTAACGGAGTCTTTAATTAAGGTCTCTTAGGTTAATTGTCATTAAAAAGAAAATGAGAAAAAGAAAAAGAGGAAGACACGGCTCTCTTAATTCATGCCCGCAAGAAACATCCCTTATTGACAGGTGTCGAAACAAGACTAGGTGGAGAGAAGGTGGTGTTCGACCTTCTCGGCTTCTCTCTGTCTTGAATCCTCTCCTCCACGAAACCTCTCTCTCTCTCTCTCGATTCCTCGCCTCGGTGGTTCCTCCCTTCTCCGATCTATCTCTCGTCGGTGTTATATCTGTCGTCGGTGGCTCTCGTCGGTGGCTCTCGTCGACGATCTATCTCTCCTCGGTGTTTGATCTCTCTCGATTCCTCTCGTCGAGGAACCGCGTTGTCCTTCTCTCTCTCGATTCCTCTCGTCGGTGACCTCTCTCTCGTCGGCGATCTATCTCTCTGTCGCTCTCCTCGACGGCGACGGACCTCTCTATCTGTGGCTCTCCTAAAATCAAAAGGTGAACCGGTTGTTGTGTTGTTTATGCATGTCTTTGATTATGATTCTTCGTGGTTTGATCGAAAGTTTTATTTGTTTGTTCTGTTGATCATGTCTCTCGGTGGCTCTCATGGACGGCGACGGAGCACTCTCTCGGTGGCTCTCCTGGAATCGTAAGGTAAAACTTATGTTTTCATGTTCTTGAAGGTTTTTCAAATTTTATTTGTTTGTTGTGTTCGATCTTGTGTCATGAATGATTCTGTATGTTGTCTGTTTAGATGGATCGATCAAATTAGATTTGTTTACCGCATCCATTGTTTCAATTTTGATTGTTTGTTGTGTTAGTTTATGTCTATTGCCTCTCTGCTATGTCTATGTGTTTGTGGCGTCAGATGGTTAGATCAAATCCAATTTGATATGTTCAGTCTTTGTGTCTTTAGATGGATGTATCAAGAGAGTCGAGCAAGGGTCATCGGACAAAGGAGTACGCAGCAATACAGGTTAGTGTTACTCTTTGATCCGCTATGTGATATGAAATGGTTGCTTTAGTTTTACATTTTCGTCTGAATTGAAATGGTGTAGCTTCTGGTCTGAAATGAAATGGTTGCTTTTGTGTTTGATTCTCGACTGAAATGAAATGGTTTAGGATAATCAATGGTTGCTTAGTTTTGAATTTAATTTACGGTAATTAATGGTTGCTTGAAATTTAGATTTTGGTTGTCTGTTGGTAATTAATAGAAGTGATGTTCTGGTTGATCTTTTGAAATTGAAAAAAGCAGTGTTTGTTGTTTGTTGTTAGATATATGTCAACTCAGAACATGGGAAGTCCTCTTTCCAGCTTTGTTTTAAATGGTTGAGTTTATGACTTTAGAAAGATGATTAAGTTCTAGAGTCGTGTTAGTTGGGTGTGTTGAATGCACTAGGTCTTTTCTCCCTCTTTCATCTCCATAAATTTTAATCTCTATGCTCCTCTTCCAGCTCTGAAAGTTTAATGCGCTTTCACTTTCCTCCTCCTCTTTCTCCTATGTCTCATATGTCTCCTCTTTCTCCTCTCTCTTTCACTGCGGAAATGGATTTCAATTCATTTCAGGACTCTTCAAACTTTGTTGAACTACTTCATAGTCAACAAAAAGCTGTCTTTGGTAACGTAGGAGATACCGTTTAACTATCATCATTGGAAGTTCCTTTCTTAGGCACGGAAGGTCCACAAAATGGTGACGAGCCGCCTACAGAGCGTAAGGAACGAAGGACCTGGACCCCCATAGATGATATAGTGCTTATCAGCTCGTGGTTAAACACGAGCAAAGGCCCCGTTGTTGGGAATGAGCAAAGGTCAATGGCTTTCTGGAAGCAAATTGCAACATACTTCTCGGCTAGTCCTAAGCTAGCTGGCTGTGAAAAAAGAGAGGCGTCCCACTGCAAGCAACGTTGGCACAAGCTAAATGATTTAGTTTGCAAGTTTTGTGGGGCGTATGAAGCAGCTACAAGAGAGAAAAGCAGTGGTATGAACGAGAATGATGTGCTAAAATTAGCCCATGAAATCTTCTTCTCCAACCATAAAAAGAGGTTAAACCTTGAACATGCTTGGCATGAGCTTCGCAATGACCAGAAGTGGTGTGAACTCTCTACAGCTAAAACTGAAAGCGGCTCCAAAAGGAGAAAGTGTGGTGATGGTTCACATTCAGCGAACTCTCATGTAAATGAAAACGATGCTGCTGTAGATGATGACGGGACGAATCGTCCCCCAGGTGTTAAAGCAGCTAAGGGCCGTGGGAAGATGCCGCTGGCTGAGGGGAAAGACCTGTCAGCATTCCAGACCATGTGGAGCATCAAGAAGGAGGATTTAGCAATAAAGGAAAGGCTCTCCAAGATGAAGCTACTTGAGAGTCTTGTTGCAAAACAAGTACCCCTAACTGATTATGAAGAACCTCTGAAGAAGAAGCTCATAAATGAGTTGATGTCTAGTTAGTTTAATTGTAACTCTTGGTCATGTTCTACTTCTGTTTAATTTTCATGTTAAGTTGTTTGTTGTTTGTTGTATTAGGCGTTCTAGTTGTGTTTCATGTTCTAGTTATGTTTCATTTTCATGTTAAGTTTAATTGTAACTCTCAGTCATGTTCTAGTTATGTTTCATCTTCATGTTGGTTTCTCTGGTTATGTATAATGTTCTCTTGTCTTAATAAAAACGTGCTTGTTCTCTTGTCTTGTTCTTAAGAATGTGCTTGTTCTCATGTTCTGTCTAAGATATGTGTTTGTTCTCATGTTCTGTCATTGTTCTGCTCAGTGTTTTGCAGGTCAAGAAGATTGAAAAAGTATCGAGACCGGTACATGTTCTCATGTCTTGGTGCGATGTAAAGACCGGTACGTGTTCTGATTCTAGATCCTTTGTCACATATATTTTATAATGTTTCTTATGATTGTCACATGTTTATGTCTTGTAGTGGGAGCATTGACAGATTCTTATGTCACGGACATAAAGACGTTGGTGTCTTGTGTGTCACATGTTTATGTATTATTGTGTACTTGCACTTTGTATGTCACGGGCTTGCAAATAACACTTGTAACAAACACCAAAAGCTTGTGTACATACGACTTGTATGACTTATGTCACAAACTTGTATGTGTTTGTTTTATAGACTTGTATGTATTTGTTATATGTTTCTGTCTATATATATTCTCTCTCGACTTGTAACCACACCAAACTCACCTTCTCTCTCGACTTGTAACACAAGTTTTAATCACAACAGTAAAGCCATCATCCCTCTTTAATCACAAGTTTTATAAAGCCATCTTCTCTCTATTTTCTTTCTTTAAACACAAGTAAAACAAACAACCCATCTTCTCTCTATTTTATAATCACAAGTCCTTTCTTCCTTAGACTTATAGTCACCAAATTCATCATATATGGATTCTTCTTCTCAAAACACTTTAGAAGAATCATTTGATGAGCTTTTTGATCAACATTTTGATCAAGCTTTTGATATCGCTTTTGATCAAGCTTTTGAGAATTTTACCATTCATGGTGATAAAGAAGAACGAAGGAGAAAAAGAAAAAATGAGCTTATATCGAAAGAAATCGTGAAAAAGGCAATGTACGTTTATGGAATGATTATTTCAGTGAAACTCCGACGTATCCTGAAAATTTTTTCCGACGACGTTTTAGAATGAACAAGACATTGTTCATGCACATTGTTGATCGACTCTCCAACGAAGTTCACTTCTTTCGCCAAAGGAAAGATGGTCTTGGAAGGCTTGGTCTCTCAGCACTCCAAAACTGTACAGCATCCATTCATGTCTTGGCATATGGTAGTGCGGCTGATACGGTCGACGAATACCTCCGGCTCGGTGAAACTACAACTCGGTCATGTTTGGAGAATTTTGTGGAAGGAATAATTTATTTGTTCGGCGATGAGTACCTAAGAAGACCAACACCGGCAGATCTTCAACGTCTACTTGATATTGGAGAGCATCGTGGATTTCCCGGGATGATAGGAAGCATCGATTGCATGCATTGGGAGTGGAAGAATTGTTCCACCGCTTGGAAAGGGCAATATTGTCGTGATTCGGGTAAACCAACAATCGTTTTAGAGGTGGTTGCTTTATATGATCTCTGGATATGGTATGCATTTTTTGGACCTCCAGGTATCTTAAATGATATCAATGTTCTTGATCGCTCACCTGTTTTTGATGACATAATAAAAGGTCAAGCTCCGCAAGTCACTTACTCTGTCAACGGAAGATAGTATAATTTGGCTTACTATCTCACCGATGGTATTTACCTGAAATGGGCAACTTTTATCCAATCTATTCAAATACCACAAGGGTCGAAAGCTGTTTTATTTGCTCAACGGCAAGAAGCTGTCCGAAAAGATGTCGAGCGTGCTTCTGGAGTCTTGCAAGCTCGATTTGCCATTGTTAAAAATCCGGCACTTTTTGGGGATAAAGTCAAAATTAGGAAGATTATGAGAGCATGTATCATACTCCATAATATGATAGTAGAAGACAAACAAGATGAATACACTCAGTATGATGTTTCGGAGTTTCAACAAGGAGAAGACAACGGAAGTTCACATGTCGATCTCACGTATTCTACAGATATCCCTACAAATATTGTCATTATTATGGGTGTTGGAACTAGAATTCGTGATAGACAGATGCATCAACAACTGAAAGATGATTTGGTTGAACATGTATGGCGTAAATTTGGACGTGATGAAGACAACAACTGAACTCGGATGCTTCTTTCAAATTATTATCGTTTATTTTACTGATCTTTGTTTTTATGTTTTTATTTTAAAATCAATGTTTAAAATCTTATCTTTTACTATGTTTTAAGGAAAATTTTAAGTTTAATAAGAAAAAAAAATTGGTGTTTACTTAAAAAAAAAAATTTAAGAACCCTTAATTAAGAGAGATGCATTGGAGCACATAAATTTACGGGTCTCTTAATCCAGTCTCTTAATTCACTTTTACAATTTAAAAGTATTAAAAATAAAGTAAAAGACCCAATTAGAGTATGTGGGTTAATGGTGCTCTAATACATGCAATCGTTGTGCGCCTTTACAGGAACGAGAAGTCATGGTAGTAAATAATAAACTCTCTTCTCCCACCGCTTCTCCGGCACGGTGAATGTCGTCCTTCTTTCATCTGTGTTGAGCTCAATGTTTTGCCTTCATTCATGTTTTCAAACTATGTTTTGTTTTGTCTATCGTTATTCACCAGTGATTTGTTTAAGTGTTGGAAGTATGGATGCTTTTGAGAGAAAGAATAGATCACATGGTGTTAATGCTACCTCGGAGGTATGACGTTATATATTGTCTGTTTGGTATTGTATATCATTTCACTTATAGTGTCTTTCCTAAGCTTAGGGGTTTCTTCTGGTTAGGAGGAGGAGTTCAAGGAGCCAGTTGAGAACATTGGTTGGAAGCTTGATAGGCAAGCAGCTGCAAAGACCAGTGACTTAGCTGGTCCCGGTGCTTGTCTTGCACAAGGTTTTATTGATGAGTGTGCCACGGTAATTGGTACATTCTTTTTTTGAGAAATTTCCTATGATAGCATTATTTAGTTTATTTTCACAAAAATAGTTTTCAAGGTAATTAGTACATTTTTTTTTGTTTTCTCTCGCTTGATTTCTGTTGTTTAAAGTTATTGGATCTGATTATGTTTAGGGTTTCTATCTTCTACCTATGGTCGCATCCCTTTTATCTGAGAAGGATCTATCAAACCTTTTGTGTTTTTGAATCTGATTATCATGGCTACCGTTGCTGATCGTATCCTTTGTCTACGTTTCTCGATCTGTGTTTTCTCTCGCTTGATTTCTCTTGTTTAACGTTATTGTTTGGCGGCTCCTCTTTGTTTTAAAGGGTAAATATACAATTATACCTTAGGATTAACTAATCTAAACTTAGGATTTAGAGTTACTTGGTGGGATTTTGAAGCTCGGGTTTCAAATTTTAAAAATGAAAAATTTTTAAAAAGAAAAAATTTATTTTGGTCTTTTTTTTTGGAGAGAGTTACTTTCAGAGACTTATTGTGACTTTTGTTTTCCCTAATAGACACATTCTCTAGTTGGCACACATTCTTTGGCCAGCTGTAATTTTTTGGACAAAAATAACCCTCATTTTGTCTAAAGAGAAGTGTGTTGTTTTTAAAGAGTCAAACTTAAAATTCTTAAGTTTCTGTTCAGTTGCAATAAATGATAAAGAGGTTAAGTCAAAAAGTAGGTGTATGGGATAAAGTTAATTGTTTTTGGTCGTTGGATCTGTTTAAAAGCTAAAAAGATCTAACGGCGGCGAATATGTCAGTGCTACGAGAGTGTTTGGTAGATGGTGCGAGAGAAGGTAAGCAGATTTCGCTATAACTCTATAACGTTACAAACTTCGTTTTCCTTTATACAAATTTCTGTGGATACAATTTCTGTGGACACGAAAATGTTACAAAATTTTATGTGGGCAAATTCTGTGTACACAATTTGGTGGGCAAAGCCGTTACTTTGACTTGGATGGGATTGGTGTGGATGCATGCGAAGCCGTTGTGTGCGTATTGAATCAGTGGTTAGGTTTGTAGTGGACACGCAGCTGTGGACATGAGATGAAGGTAGGCATGAATATGTAATATGTTAGTTAAATACCAAAAGAGCCACACATACTCAGTTCGTGGAATTAAAGTACATGAATAGACATAAGCTGAAGGGCACATTAAGAGCAAAACAAAAGGTGTCCATTAGGTGTATCATGTGTGGCGACATGAGACTGGTTGCTAAAGTTGTTGTGGTTGGGTGAGTTGTGGTCGGGTAAGTCATGGTTAGGCGTCAGCTGTTCGACAGCTTTATGGTCAGAGGTTATGTGGACGGGCTATGTGTGGTCAGGAGTGGAGTGGTTGCGAAGTGTGTGTTCGGACGATGTGTGGACGGGGGATTGCGTGGTTGTACGACGAGCAGTGGCCAGACAAGTTGTGAAGTGGTGAGGAATCAAGGATAGGTGGCGAGTGAATGTCGGAGTTGAGGAATAAATGATAAAACTTTTCTACAGATTTAAACAGAAGAGCATAGAGTTGAGGTTTATATCGAAAACTCAGACAAAACTAAACCACCACTTCCTCCACCTCACGTCCTCCACCTATGTATCCATATCCACCACCATAGCATCCACCATCACGGCATCCACAACCACCTCCTCCTCCTCATGTCTTCTACCTCCGTATCTTCATCCGCCACCACGGCATCTACCATCGCGGCATCCACCATCGCGGCATCCACCACCACAATCAGACAAGAAACCAACTTTTCATATATGAATCTGTTAGATATATCTATGAAATTAGGAACAGAGAAACACGATTGAGAATGGATTGGAGTTTCTGGATTCATGGGGTGACTCACCAATGGTCGAGGATGAAGAGCTGGAGAGGCTAATCCGGCGGAGCAGTCTCAGATCGAGTAAAAGCTAGAGGTGGAGACAAAGTGACGGCTCCGACGCTTTCAAAGACACCACAACGGAGATCTTGTTACATAGGAGAGAAATCAGGACAAGCGGGATTTGTATAGTGATTGTGATTTTACCTCTTGATCGAGGAGAAGAAAGGGGATCGAGAAACATGGATTATGGTTCAATTTCTCAGCCTCTCATGTCGGAGAAAGGGGTTACGATTTGATTTGTTTGTGTTTTCACGATTTAGATATTTTGAAGAGATAATGTTCTTGTTTTTTTTTTTTAAATAGTTTATTTGTTTTAAAGAAATAGTTAGAAAGATAACTAAAGACACATGATCACTTAAAGATGTCATCTCATTAGTTGAAGGTTATTTTGGTAATTTCTCTCAGAGAAAGTGTTCTAAAGACACAATGTGTATGTTTGGGTAATTAATAACTCACAATGTGTCTCTCAAGGTAAATTTATTTTTTTTTAGTGCTATTTTGGTAATTCAAAAAGAGTTATTTGAGATAATTGTCATTCTTCTTTCACTTTTCTCTCAAATAAACAGTTTAATAATTCATCTTATTTCTTTTTTCAGGTGGTGGCTGCTGGTGCAAACCCTGCACTGATCTCTAAAGGCATTGACAAGACAGCAGAGGCTTTGGCTCACGAGCTAAATATAATGTCTAAGGGCAATAAAGCGCGCAACAACCCTGAAGCTGGAAGTATGATTTCTGAAGCAATGAACAAAGTTGGAAAGAGCGGTGTGGTGGTCATTGACGAGGGAAAAAGCGCTGAGAGAATAAGGTTTACGTAGTGGAAGAAATGCAGTTTGAACCTGACTTACTCATAAACTATTTTGATCGTAATGATCTCATTGGGTTTCTTCAGGGTGCGGTTGAGGAAGGTATTGTTATTGGTGGTGGTTGCACTTTCCTTGGCCTTGCCGACAAGGTTGATCACATCAAGGATACTCTTGAAAACGTGGAGGAAAAGGTAAGCAAGACCTTTGTGAGTTTCGAGAGATTTGCTTATCTCTGGACTGCATTTTTCAACTGTTCCCTTGACTATAGGTTGGAGCAGACATCGTGAAAAAAGCACTGAGTAATGCTGGTGAGGGTGGAAGCGTTGTGAGCGAGGAGGTAACTACATAACAAGAAAAAACTCTACTGTAGGAGATGGATTACACCCATCCACAAGGTCCATCGAATAACAGGTCCTAATCCAGCAAGTTGGATCGATTTGGTCGGTTCGGCGGCTAAACCTATCGGTTCGACCTTAGAGCACTTTTAGCCGGTCGAGTAAGCCGACCAAAAGTTCCCTGCTTGGAGGGAGCTTTGTCCAGACCCGTATACTCAGCCTCTCGCATCAAGGGCCAAAGAGGTACGAAATTAGGGCATCAGGGGCAGGAGTCCTATAAAAAGGGAGAGGAAAGCAACAAGAAGAGGACTTTTGGACCATTGAACAGACTGAGCGGCTAGATCTAGGGTTTTGAGGCTATCTCTTTGATCTTGTTACTCTTTGATCTTGTTGCTCTTTCACTTTCATGTCACTCTTGTAACCCTTCAGATTCAATCTAATAAAACGTCTTTAGTCATCCCATTTCCGACTTCTTTAGTCGACTGAATCTCGTTCAAACAATTGGCGCCCACCGTGGGGCTGACTAAAGTAACGTTCTAGATCTACATGGTTCAAGACGACGCCACCTTCGGCGCTCCGGACGGAGAACCGAGCCCAACGCCCGAAGCCGCGCCACCCATCGCCGCAGATTTTATGAGCTCTATCATGGCTCGACTTGCTCGTCAAGACGAAGTCCAAAAGACGACCAACGACCAGTTAGCTGCTCTGGTCGCGGCACTCACAGCTCCCAACAGTCAAACAAGCCGTCCCCAGCAGATACGCCGTCGCCTCTTTAACACCAACCCGATGGCGACCGGAGGCGACCATATCTCAGACGACTCCGAGCCTAATGAAACCCTTCTCGCCGACCGCCCCCCAGTAGGTTCTGATCTCGCAACCATATGCGAGCTCGCCGAGCTCAAACTCATCTTCCAACAAATGAGCGAGAAGATCCATCAAGTTACCAGCGCGGCCCTGCAAATCGAGAGCGTCCTCGCCGCAACATCACGCACTCCGTTTACTAGCGCTCTAACCAGTGTCCAACTCGGAAAGATAGAGAAGTTGCGCCTACCCGAGTACAAACCCGGCGGAGACCTAGTGGAACACATGACAGCTTTCAACATTGCGATGGCACGGGCTCGACTCCC
>NC_027752.1:41038123-41092909 GCF_000695525.1 Brassica oleracea var. oleracea | reverse complement strand
AGCTCGATTCGTCCGACAAACCAGTCGACGCCGTTTGCTCGACCCAGACTACAACAGCAGCAGGTTCAGCGGCAGAGTGCAAGTCACTCTATGCGCACTACCTCTCCTCCTTAACGAGTGGCGACTTCAAGTTCGAACCACTAAAGGCTAAGCCGAAGAACGGCAAGAGCTGGAGCAAGAATAAAGAAAGGAGAGCCCAGCGCAAAGATACAGGCAAAAGTCGACATAGCGAAACTCAACAACAAGATGACGAGGAGGACGCCCCGAAGAGTAATGGCGAGGCAGACTCCTCGGCTGACAAAGAGCAACCAGCTAACCGCAGATGCATTGAGGTCATACTTTCCCAGTAAAACTTGTCGATGACACACCTGTACTCGAAGATTTGAGAGATGTTCTGAAACGGAAGTTTGAATCCGAAAACAGCAACAGCTCCACGCGCAATGATCTCCGAACAACGTTGAATGCACGGAAGTCGCGGCGTATCTTGGCAGTTGACCCTGATACCAAAGAACGCCCGAACGGTGACCTTAGGGATAAACTCAACGCAAGAGCATGCGATCTCCGAATCCACCTCAATCGTTCTAAGCCCACTAACCTCCGGAGGTGTTTGGAGCAAACTAAGATGTCAAGAAACGACACTCCATCATCAAAAAATGATAGCAGCGTACCAACCGATTTACACGCCTTCTTAGACTCCAAGCAGGTCCAAACGCGACGTTAACTAAATGTCATCATAGGCGGTTCTCCTCCTTGCGGCAACTCGGTTCGCTCCGTCAAGGATTACCGTCGGCAGGTCGCGACTTCGCAAAGATGGCCGACTAGGCCGACAAATCACCCTCCGATAACCTTTTCACCGGATGACGCTGAGGGGATTCACGTACCCCACAATGATCCTCTTCTTGTAGTTCTTGGAATTGGGGAGTACGACGTCACCAAGGTCCTCATCGATACAGGAAGTTCCGTCGACCTCATTTTCCGAGGAACCCTGCAGAAGATGGGAGTCGATCTCGACGACATCAAACCATCGGGAGTCGATCTCGACGGCATCAAACCATCCTCCAGAACATTAACCGACTTCAACGCGATCCGCGCATTCATCACGGATCATCTTATGAGCATCAGCGACGAAAAGGCGTTGAGATAGGGTCATATTATCTGAATCCCGAAGAGCGTCACGATGAATCAAGTCGAAATCATCCGGTGGACTGTCGGTTACCCGTGCATCTCTGTTCGGACTCGGAGAATCTGCGACGCCCTTCCCTTTTTCTTCTCGTTTCTCGCGACAATCGACTTCTTAGAGTCATGATCCTGGATCTAGGGGACGACTACAACCGCCAGACGATACCGACGAGCCTATGCAAGGAGAAACCTATCTAGAGAGAGAAAGTAAAAGTAGAGAGAATGGAGAGAAAACGGATACCTGAATCTGCAGAAAGGAATGACGAAAGCAAGGGAGAGAGACCTATTTATAGCAAAGACAAGGGCACGTTTTTCTGAGCGCAATTATTAGGTCTATGAAGGCCTAAATGGGCCTCAAGGGCCGCCTGAATCCCCAAAAACTTACTCGCGACGGTTCGGCTTCTCGCTGAAACCGGTCTTCGACCGGGTCGTCAGACCGGCATCGATTCTTGATCTCCGTTCAAACCGGTCTCCGGTTAACCAATAGAACCGGTCCCTGCCTTTTCACCAAAAACGATGTATCGCCCGAGTAAACTGCATCTCGCCGTAAAGATTGAGAGGCGAAAGCGCGCATTAACGACTCGACGTCACTCGAAGCGAGTAAAAGCACATACCGACGACTAAACGGGAAGGATTATCCCTCGTACTAGAGCCCGTTATCCGAATAAACCTGACCCACAAATTCACTGAGACCGCCATGTCGCTCACAAGTGAACTGGGGGGGACTTATTGTAGGAGATGGATTACACCCCTCCACAAGGCCCAACGAATAACAGGCCCTAATCCAGCAAGTTGGATCGATTTGGTCGGCTCGGCGGCTAAACCTATCGGCTCGACCTTATAGCATTTTTAGCCGGTCGAGTATGCCGACCAAAAGTTCCCGGCTTGGAGGGAGCTTTGTCCAGGCCCGTATACTCGGCCTCTCGCATCAAGGCCCAAATAGGTACGAAATTAAGGCATCAGGGGCAGGAGTCCTATAAAAAGGGAGAGGAAAGCAACAAGAAGAAGACTTTTGGACCATTGAACAGACTGAGCGGCTAGATCTAGGGTTTTGAGGCTATCTCTTTGATCTTGTTACTCTTTGATCTTGTTGCTCTTTCACTTTCATGTCACTCTTGTAATCCTTCAGATTCAATCTAATAAAACGTTTTTAGTCATCCCATTTCCGACTTCTTTAGTCGACTGAATCCCGTTCAAACATCTACTGATAACAAGATCTTTGTCAACATGAGTGAATTTCTGCATTTTGTTTTGCAGGTTGTGAGTGGTTCCTTGGATCATGCGGTCACTACTGCAAAGTGGTTCTTGATGCCTGATGTCAAGGGGCCGGGAGCTCCCAAACCAGTGGACACCACTGGTTAGTCCAGATACTCTTACTGATTGATTGATAGAAGCTTGGACAATAACATCAAAACTCATGTTTCTCCATCATTGAAGCTCTTTTGACCTTTGTCTTGTTTCAGGGTGGGTAGTGGAATAGATCAGCCGGGTTCGCTCTTGGACATGAGAGAGATGATCATTCCAAAATAAGCAAGGATTACTCTATAGCTTGCAAACAAATTATGTAATAATATAATGGCTTTTTAAACCAGAGAATGATGTGTTTATCATTGTGTGGAGTCATTTGTAATAAACTATGTAGTAATGTAATGGCTTTTTAAACCAGAGAATAATCATATGTGTGGAATCATTGTAATAATGTAATATCCCTCGTATATTAAAGGAGAAGCATTGTAATAAATGCATTCACACTAAAGTGGACACATGTCATGTGTACAAGCATTGTAATAAATACGTTCACACTAAAATAGACACATGTCACATGTAAAGAGTCTTTCAGCCAAACTCTACATAAATATGTTCACACAATGTACTTTACATTTTTTTAATATAAAACTCACATGCATGGTTTTTTTTATGTTATTTTTACTGTTTACGAATAGAGCTGGACAAATTATTCATAAATTTTGATTCGATTCGTTATCCGTTTTGATTCGAACCGAAAATCCGGATATCCATTACTCTACGAAGCAAATCAAATACTAAAATGCAATATCCGTAAAAAAAAAAGCAAATCACAAATATCAATATTTATATTAACGGATATCCAATTTGATCCGTTATATGCATATATATATACATATATTTAAAGAATTATATATAAGTTATATATTATAGTTTATATAAATTTTACAATATCTTTGTTTTAAAATAATTTCATTTTAAGACTTTATTTTTCATGTATTATTTTGAAAAAATGTCATTTAATATTAATTAATAGTATCTATATATATTTATCAACCATCTTTATATACTTTTACATACACATACATATGCACATTGACGTGAGCACCTTATAACTAAGTATTTACCACAACTGAAATATCTAATTTTTTTGGAAGTTAAAATATTCTTTTTCTTAATGTTTCTTTCACTTCTACCAAATTGTAGTAAAATGATTTTTTTTAATAATTTTCTTTTCTTTTTTTAACTATTATCCGTTTAGAAACTATAATATGAAACCATTGGTTCGACATCACGACTATCTAAGATTCATAACATGAAAACAAACAAATAATAGTAGTTTTTGATTATCACAGGAAAAAAAAAACATCAAACATTTTAACAGACAAACCAAATAAATATTGATTTAAAATGATAGATATATTTTAGGAGATTAAAAACCAAAAAACAACCTATAACCGAACCGATATCCAGATTAAACAGATTAATGTCTCCTTATTAAAAAATAATGAAACTAATAATTACATTCCGCGCAAGGCGCGGGTTATTACCTGGTTATAAACCAGAGAATAATGTGTTGATCATATGCTTGGAATCATTTTTAATAAATTGCCAGTGTTGTAATGACTTTTAAAACAGCGAATAATGTGCTCATGAGAACACCAAGCCATTAATAGATTAAAAAAAATATTTTATTACATATATATATATATATTTAATAATAAAAAAATTAATTTTACCATATATATCAATGAAATTTTAACAGTTTAATTTTGTATTATTTTTATTACATTACTTGATGTATATGAAATATCATTCACATAATTTAAATGTTTTTAAATATAAAAATATAATCAAAATATATTGAAGTGTTAAAAAATATAGAAATAATCCCAATGTAAATATAAAACAAATAATACAATATTTTGTTTGTAATTATATAAAATGTATATATAAAAATTATTGATTTGGGAATTTAATGGAACCATAGATTTATATAGGATTTCTTTAAAAAATGTTATCTTATAATCTTACCGATTTGTGTCATATTTTGAAACGGTCCAATTCGGTTACCGAGAAAATTAATTAATTTATCATGTTTATTAATTTATCGAATATTAATTTATAGAGTTTTTGGGTCTGATTGGTAATGGCTGTAGCTTTAAAAATTTTGCTGTAGAAAAAAATCTGTAAACTTTTTACTGTGGCTTTAGATTTTATTGTTGTAGAATTTTATTGAAAGCCCTAAAAATTGCTTTGGATATTTGGCTCTGCAGAGCACTTGTACAGCTGTAGGTTATTTCAAGAGCTGTGGTTTCAAAAAAAAATTAAAGTTTGATTGCTCTAAATTTAGTGCTTTAGAAATAAATAGAACCGTGGACAGCACCTACAACAACTACCTACAACAACTACCAATCACCTTATTCTACAAAATAAATAAGACAATATATTCAACTATAACAATGTAATAGATTCTTTAACCTTTTTCTAATAAGTAAGACAATATATTCAACTATCATAAGATGTTGTAGATTCTATAACCTTTTCTAATAGAAAGTTGATATTGTTTACAATTCAATTCTCGAAAAAGATAATGTTTATCAATATACTATTTCCATTGTACAAAGAAATTGTTAGTCATGCCTCCGAATTTTACACGGGTCACGGCTAACCGCGCTTGCGTTACAGTATAGTGAAAATAGCCGTTGGTAAAATGTTTCAACGAAGAATTAAATTACAGAACAACAATTGAAAACTTAAACGAAGAGAAACGGTCACGATTGGCTTCACCAAGTTTTTTAATTCTGAGACTATAAAACATTTTTTTGCCGGCTATAATCTGCAGGCGTATCTTTCCAATTTCACAACATATAACATTTTTTTAATCTGCACACATTCTCCAGCTAAAGAAAATTTCTCTGTTACAGATGGAGACCAAAGCTAGTTTCTTACAATGCAAGTCTTCTTCTTCTTTTTTCTCTTTGATTCTCTGTTTTGCTCTGATCTTCTCTGAGACCCTTGAAGACGACAAGAAAGCTTTTGCTTGATTTCTTGTCATATTTCAGTTCGCCTCTTCACCGCTGGAACCAAAGCTCCCCGGTTTGTCATCGCTGGACCGGAGTTACCTGCATCAATAACCGAGTTGTATCCGTTTAGATTGCCTGGTGTTGGATTCAACTGTCTGTTTCCACCATTCACCATCAGTCTCTATTGTCTCTAAAGATTCTAAGCCTTAGTTTTTTTTTTGCTTCCTCTCTGTCTGCCTCCTTGATCACATCGCCGGAGATATCCTTTACCCAACGGAAAGTGCTTCTGTTCTCAACATCTAAGCTTCCTTGGGACAACCAAGACAAAGAATCTCCATATTCTCAGGTATGTAGACATCTTCGATAACATTTTTTTTGTTTTTAGGGTTCTTGTTTTTTTTAAGCTTTCGGGTTTTGATGATATATTATTACATGTATATGGCGCAGGTTAGCGTAGATGTGATACGTGTACATATGGTGATGGTGATGGTGATGGTGATGGTGATGGTGATGGTGATGGTGTAGGTTAGCATTTTATAGACTATATATACCAATGTATACTGTACAGAGTAACTTAATGAGAATACATACATTCATAACAAACTTTTACACTACACTTCATCTCTTTCAATCGTTTCTGTTTCTATTAAAGGTTCTCTTACTTCCAAAATCAGACACATGGGTTAGCATTTTGAGACATTGTTCGTTTTTATTAACTTTGAAGTCATTGCAGGTTTGTTGTGCTCATGTCTGAAATAGAGGTTTCAGTTTACTGTTACTGGAATGGTTGCATCAAGTATGGCCCGGAAGGTGTATACTGTGAAGGACCTACTCCTAAAAAGATTATAGTTAACCCTAAGATTGCATTAAACAGATTGTTGGATGAGATGTATGAACTTACTGGAGTAGATGTTGTTCATAAGCAGAGATCCAAAATCAAAATATTCGGTAGGTATCCTTCTGTTTTTGGACCGTCGAAGTATCAGTATCTGCTTCTGCCCGTTGTGAACGACCATAGTTTGGAGACAATGCTTGAGGTTTCAAGAATGTGGAATCGTATTTGGAAGTGAAGTCTGAAGGGGTTGTTATTGGTGCTGCTGATTATTCCTCGAAACAGAATACTTATATACCTGTAAAGGTAGAGAGTGGCAACATTGGAGATGCAGTAGACTCTGACATTGGTGATGTTAGAGATGCTGACATGACATATAACATTTCTAGTACAGATGTTTGTCTTTCAAAACCTAGTTTGTGGTTCGACGATCATGACTTGCGTGTAGGATTGTGCTTCAAAGATTTTGCGTCTTGCATTTGCAGTGACCAAACAAGTGTCGTCAGATAGTTGGCGTTGGTTTCTCACTAATATCAGAGATAAAGTTACGCAGAGGAAAGGCCTTTGCCTCATCTCCAGTACCCACCCGGACATACTCTCTGTTATTAACGAGCCCGAGTCTCAGTGGGAAGAGCCCTGGGCTTATCACAGGTTCTGTCTGAAACAGTTCTCGTCCCAATTCTGCTAAAATATTCCAGGCCATTCCAAACCGAAGAATCTTGTGAAGCAAGCTGGATCGACGAGTCAGGAGTAGGAATTTGAAACCCAGAAGCTAGGAGAAAGTTAGACCAAATCCACCAAAATCAGTGGGCTCTGGTTCACGACGGTGGTAAGAGATATGGAATTATGAAAATAAATAGAAAATGTCTGTTTACAGAGTGTAGAGGCTTTGAGTTGGCTGATCAGGCAGTGACAGGTTCTGTTATCCTTCTGTTTGATGAGCTGAGAGACTGGTTTGACAATCGTTCTCATCGTAGCCGCGGCTCTCTCAATTTTAGCAATGTGTACACCAAACCTGTTGCGGACAAGCTTGAAGAGTTCAGGACAGCTACAACTACTTACATTGTAATTCCGTTAGACAACAACACGTTTAAGGTCGCAGAAGAAGCATCAGAAGATGATGATGATGAATGGATCGTCCAGTTGAACGGGGACTGTAGCTGCTGCACATGTGGGGATTTTCAAAGCCACAAGTTCCCATGCCTGCACCCTCTAGCTGTATGCAAGCAGCTGAAAATCAACCCTTTGCAGTATGTAGACAACTGTTACACTTTTGACCGGAATTACAAAACTTATGCCGCCACTTTCTCTCCTGTTCCGGAGTTATCAGCTTGGCCGGAAGCTTCTGGAGTTCCTAGATTGTTTCCACCGGTCATTCCGAAGCTACCTCCACCGTCGCCACCATCTTCATCTTCATCTAACGAATCAGGTAAGACCACTCCTAAAATTAATACTCCCTTCGATTCAGTTTAATTGTCACTGCATAGTAAAATTTTTGTTTCAAAATAAATGTTGTTTTATAATTTCAATGCAAAATTTATTGATTTTATGTTCTAATTTATTTTTATATTGTTTGAAATGTGATTAGGTGTATTGGTAACGATGTTTTTATTTAGTAAATATACAAAATTAAATGTTTTTTTTAATATTTATGTTCAAATCTAAAACGACAACTAAAATGAAACAGTGGAAATAACATGAAGAGCTGATAAGTTAGAGAGGTTTGAGCCTAACATAACCGGGCATTTTGGTGTGTTTATGTAGTAGATTCTGACTCTGGGTATGAACCATCTACAGATGATGAAAGCGCTGAAGAAGGAGGCAAGCTCATCTTCTTCGGGGAAAAGAACCATTTGTTTGATTTTAATGATGTGATAAGAGGATCTGCAGTGGTGTTGGGTAAAGGTGCTTTTGGTACAACCTTGGAGGTAACAATAGAAGACACGAGCACCAGCACCATCACCATCACCACGGTGGTAGTGAAGGTACTGACGGAGGTTGTGGTGGGAAGAAGAGAGTTTGAGCAACAATTGGAGATCATTGGCAAGATTAGACATGACAATTTAGCTGAGCTAGAGGCTTACTGCTACTCCAAAGACGAGAAACTCGCTATTTATAGCTACAACAGACAAGGAAGCCTCTTCAAGATGCTGCATGGTTAGCCACTGTTGCACTTAACTAAATCACGAGTACACAAACAAAATGTTAGTTAGTTTTGTATTTTTATTTTTTTTTTGCAGGAAAGAGAGGAATGAATGATCGAGTACGTTTAGATTGGGAGTCTAGACTGAGAATAGCAACTGGTGCAGCGAGAGGTTTGGCTAAAATACATGAAGCGAACGACGGGACGTTCAACTACGGGAACATCAAATCCTCAAACATCTTCTTAAACTCACGAAGCTACGGCTGCATTGGCGATACTGGCTTAGCAACCATCATGAAATCTCTTCCTCAAACCACTTGTCTTGCTTCAGGTTACCACGCACCTGAAGTAACAGACACTAGAAGAAGCACGCAGTGTTCAGATGTATACAGCTTTGGGGTGGTTTTACTGGAGCTTTTGACAGGGAAATCGCCGGCAGGTGAGGATATGGATTTGGTCAGCTGGATCTGGACGGTGGCGAAAAAAGAGTGTAGAGGGGAAGTATTGAACATGGAGCTTTTGAGTGAATTGGGTGGTTCCGAGGAAGAGATGGTAAGGATGATGCAAATAGGGTTGGCTTGTGTTGCAGTGGAGCCAGAAGAACGACCTCATATAGCTCAAGTTGTGAAAATGGTTGAAGATATTCGATCAACTGATGCCGCAGAGTGAAAATAACAGTAAGGAAGACCTTTGGAGTTTTGAGAGATTTTGCTTTTTCTCTTACTGCATTTTCAACTATTCTTATGAGTAGAGGTTGGAGCAGACATCGTTAAAAAGGGACCGAGTAATGCTGGTGTGGATGGAAGCGTTGTGAGCGAGAAGGTAACAACAACATAACATTCCAAAACGAGCAAGGATTACTCTACTAGCTTGCATAACAAATTATGTAATAATGTAATGGCTTTTTAAAACCAGAGAATAATGTGTTTATCATATGTGTGGAATCGTATTTAACAAATTGTCAGTGTTGTAATGACTTTTGAACCAGTGAATAATGTGTTCATTAGAACACCAAGCCATTAATTATCAAAGCAACTCTAATTGCATATGTTCTAAATTAGATTTGATAGTCAAGACAACCATATGCTTAAAATGAGAAACTGCACAGCTCCAGAATATAATTATAACAGTCAAAGCTTCTTGAATCAGAGCGAGAGAGCCATTCACTAAGTGGTCAAAGAAACAAATGTCATAGAAAACAATTCTTTTCACAATCCTAAAACCGTTACAGAATGCCACCATTCCATATCTGGAAACATCATATAACCTCAGGCTAGCAAATGTAGATTGGTTCAAGAACGCAATCGCAGATTCTACTACTATATGTACTACTAGCTCAATGTATTCCAAAGCTACAAGACCAACAGCTTCTTCACCTTCCACCATTGCCTTAACCAAACTGAATTGATCACAGAATAACGCAAACACAGCTTCTATCGCCATCATATCTGATCTCTTCTTCTTCACTGCAAATAAAACGAAGAATCAGCTAACATATAGAAAAGTTCTCAACTTTGAAGTGTGAATAGAGTAAAGATTCAATCTTTCATATCAAGAGACTAACCTAGACTCGAATTCACGGATCTCAGCAAGTTCTTTCCCCATCAAATCCACCCACTGCACCTTCTTCTTCTCCCTTCTCTCACCATCCTCTGAATCTAAAGTTTTCTTTTTTAGACTACTTTTCAGGATCTCTCCATTACTTTGACCTTCCTCTAAGGCACAATCTTCTTCCTTTCCCTCTTCTTCTCTAGCCTCATTCAACAAACCATCAACGTGATCAACAACTTCCTCTACTTGTGCATCAACAAACTGATCATCATCATCACCGTCATCAACAACCGAAGAGACTTGAGGAGGAGGAGGAGGAGGAGGAGGAGGAGGAGGAGTGTCCTCCAATTTCAGAGAACCAGATGCGTAGATGTGAGGAGAAGGCTTACAGAAGCAGATGAAAGAAGGGCACTGGATCTTACAAAGCAAAACCCTCATCAAAACATATGTTCCAATCATCAACCAGTTCAACAAGATCTCTTTTGTCTTTGGTAAAGCTACAAACTTTGTGTGCCCATTGATCTGCCCAGATTGAGAAAAGGAAACACTTTTGATTTCTGAATAAAAAAGTAGAAACAGAGCAGCAAAGAGTTAGTATATATCTCTCGTCTTGGATAGAATCCAAAGACCATAAATAACGAGTTGATCAGATGAGGGAGAGCAGACAAAAGTACAGGGACCAAACAATACTAGTAATTGAAAAAAAGAACATATTCCAGTTGATAACAATCAGCCATGGTAATAAAGCAAAAAAAAGAAAGGTATTTACTTTTATGATTTGAGAGAGGCAATGATGGCATCGTTTTGAGAATTTCAAAAACCCTTTTGTTTGTTTTCACTCGCAGATAAAGGTTACTCCTCGAATTTGCTTTCTCTAAAGGTCAAAGTCTTTTTTAACTCTCTTCCCTTGGTTAATGATCTCTGTCTTGGATTCGATCCTCTCTGAGATCAGAGATTTTATCTGTTTTATATAAGAATAATATTTGTTAAAAGTAACTAATATTACATAGTTATTTTTTTATGTCATGTTTATCTATAGTTAGTATTGTATTTTAAAAGTTCTAATACAAATTAGTGTAAGTTTGGTTATGATATATGGTGACGATACTAATAAAAATAAGTAGAATATAAAAGTTTAGTTGCAAATCATATGATTATGTAATCAGTTTTGTTATCTTGCAAGTCTATATAAATATAAAATAAAATAAATGATTGATGTTAATTGAAGTTCCCACATGAAGGAATGTACTTATCAGAAGACAATTTCTATATATACTGTGTAGTTGACAAATCCAGATATGATCTATATGATGTAATCATGCAGGTCTACCAAATGTATGCATATCTCTATTGATACACACACACACACCTAGGTATGCAAATGCGTGTGGTGATGTAGAGTATAATGATGTGACATAGGATGCTTCTGAGTTCTGACATGTATGCTTTGAGATCAATTAAACTCAAAAGCCATACAACATGTTACTTGTCTCACATGTGTGTGTAGGCAACTAGGCATCAATCATTATATAAGTGGTCAAATACATTACATTCCACAAGTAACCTGATCAAACTCTAATGCTAAAACCTAAGAGCATTATTATACCCCAAATAGACAAAACCCAATAAACCCTTTGTATAATCCATGTTTAGACTTTCTAAACATTGGTGTTAGCTTGTCATTTTCCAAGGAAAAAAAGAATAATCAAATAACACTGGAAGCAATTAATGGAAAGCAATGATTAAAGTTCTTTTTGATTTCAGCTTTGTTCCTAACCTAAACAACAGGAGATCATATTTTGTCGACGCAGAATCAAATCAGATAATCAGCAAAAGTAAGAGAGAAGGGAGCGTGAAGCTTCATTCTCTTACAAGACAGAATCAGTTTTAATCCAGTACTCTCAACATGTGTCTAAAACATGCATCAAAATATTAGGAGAAAATTCATGTAAACGTTTGTGTAATGTTTACCATATCTCAAATGGGATAAACTAGAAGAGAGGCCACCAATAACATGATGGAACTCTTTTCGTATGTATTATTATGTCTATTTCGGTTTCAAGCACTTTTCAAGAATAAAATCATTGGATTGGTTTTTGCTATCTAAATATTACACATGCTTCTTCCAACTTGCTCTGCTGGAGAAATAACCAGAAAGAATGCTAAAGCTACAAACATGTATTACCAAGTTCGGCATAAGTGTTACTGCTGAACTTTCAGAACAGGAAACGCAATGACGTCTCTTATACTCGCAGAGTTTGTCAACAGCATCCCCAGCCTGTCAATACCAAGCCCCTACGAGATAAGGAAAAAAAACAGTAACAGTGAACTCATATAAGTACTTGATCATACAAGCTTGGTCATGCTTTTGATTTTGCAAATTAACTAACTTCATCTGATCGTAAAGAAGAAAGAAAATAAGATAATAAGTACCATTCCAGAAGCAGGAGGCATTCCGTATTCTAGAGCAGTGAGAAAGTCTTCGTCTAGTGTCACCTCATATGATTCATCATCATCATCATCATCTTTCTTTGCCTTTCCCTCAGGAGTTTCTGCTGCAGCCGCCGCTCGCTTTGCGTTATGCTGCCTTACTTGCTCTTCCAACCGCCTCCTCTACCAAATGTTAAATCATATCATTAATATTTTATGATCCAGTGTACACAAAGACAACTAAAAACCAGATCATTTACTATATGCAATGTTATTCAAGAAGACACAAAAAAGCGGTTATGTGGAAGACTGCAAACCTGGTCCACAGGATCAGTCAATTCAGAGAATGCGTTAGCCATTTCACGGCCACAGATGAACAGCTCAAATCTTTCAGTCAAACCTGCATTACTGTTGCCACAAAAAAAACGCCATTTACAGTTATAAATGTTTTCAGAATATAAGAGGAGTGGTCTAGAAGATGGTACAGAGCTCTAGAAACAACTTTACCCGCGATGTGGCTTGGCCAAGGGAGATATCTCGATTGGGTAGTCCAATACAAAAGTTGGCTGCACAAGCTTTGGCTCTACAACAACTTCAAACACCTGGAAACAAGAATTGATTTCAGCACATCAATTTTTCAAACTCGATAGTAAACTGTCAAGTAGCTGCACCTCATTAAGAAGATGGCCGAGAGAAGAGCAAGCTCCAATTCCAGATTTGTCCTTGTGCTCAAGCACGTCTTGAAGTGCCACCAGAACTGTGTCTTTGGCCTTTCCGAGATCTTCCCCTAGCTCACTGAAATCGATTCCTGTTGCCTCTTTAACGAGATTGTGCATGGTTTCTCTCCTCCAAGGCCGCTCGAGGCAGATCTCTGTTCCCTGCACAGAGCAATCACAACTCAATTTCTCAAAGATTCAGATGACTTTATCTCCATACTCACCTGATAATCAATTGTTAGCTTCCCATTAACTGCCATTGCACATCCAGTGACGATTAGTTCTGCCATGTCCATCATGCTTTGGTAGTCCGAAAAAGCTTCATACATCTAAACAAAGATGAAACTGCTATGTATCAAGGAACCATTCAAGAGATTGGAAGTCCAAGGGATACAGATGATTGAGAAGGCATGTCTTGAGTTACCTCGATGGTTGTGAATTCAGGATTGTGACGTGTTGAAAGGCCTTCGTTTCTAAATATACGACCAATTTCGTATACTTTCTCAAACCCTCCAACCTGTGATCACAATGTGGATTCTGTTCAGAGAAAATATTCTACATTTCATACATTTCTCGGGTGATTATGATGGTAGAAGATGTGTCTCACCAGCATTCTTTTCAAGTGAAGCTCGGTTGCAATCCTCAGGTAAAGATCCCTTCCAAGTGAGTTATGATACGTTACAAAGGGTCTAGCTTCGGCTCCACCAGCTGCCCCCTAGTTTTCACAAGTTCATTAAACTGACTCTTATACAAGAACTCAATATTTAGGGGAAATTTGAGGATAAAGGTGTCCAAAAACCTGAAGAACTGGAGTTTCAACCTCCAGATATCCAGAAGACTCCACTGTCTTGCGTATCTCTGAAACTATCTACTACGAAAAACAGATTATGAGCTTTGTTGATCGGCAAAATAAAATTTCTCACACAATATCGAAGAAAGATACAAAAGAAACTAGTAGCTCAAACGGAAGTTTGATTATTATGATAACCTACTTTTGCCCTTTTGCGGAACACATCAGCCACTTCAGGATTAGCAATCATATCCACATACCTAGTAAGATCAAACACAGTAAGTGGAACCCAAATAAAACATATGAGCTTTCAAGAATTAGAAGCACATAATCACATTGACAGGAAACAAAGGTCACCTTTGGCGGTAACGTTTATCAATATCAGTTAGACCATGATACTTGTCAGGCAATGGAAGGAGAGACTTTGTGAGAATTGAAAAAGAACTCACACATATAGAAAGTTCCCCTGAAAAAAATCAGAGAGCCGACAGTTAGTAAACAGACCCACAAACAAATGCTTCTCTATTGATAAATTTAACCATTTGATTCAAGGTTAACCTTTCTCAGTCCTCTTCATTGAGCCACTAGCACCCAAAATATCACCAATGTCTATGAATGCCTTCAGCTGTTCAAACTGCTCATCTGACAGCCTTTCCTTCTCACAGTAAAGCTAAGAAACATAAACGTAGAGATTACATTCCTTCAATCAAACCAAAAGCATCTCATTGATAAAATAAAAATGGAAGTTAGATGAAACCTGAATGGTTCCAGAGTCATCCCTCAGAGTCAAAAACGCAAGCTTCCCAAACGCTCTACGAGCAACGACTCTCCCAGCTATAGAAACACGATCACTCTCGTCGTTTAACTCTTCACCATTCGCTAAATGCTTATAAATCTCTTGGAGTTGATTTGCACTGTGGCTCTTCTCCCACTTGTAAGCATATGGCTCTACACCTTGACCTCTCAGCTCTTCAACCTAATGAACCAAATCAAAATCAAACATCACCACGTGGATAAGACAGCCTAAAAACAATGTCTTGATACAGAGTAAGTAGCTTCAGACACCATGATTGTAATAAACTTGCAAAGGTAAGACCTTTTTTAGACGAATTGAGCGGATAGCTTCACGATCGGAGGTGGAATTAGAAGAAGAAGCCGCCCTTCTGTTTCGGCCGGAGGGTTTGGGAGTTTCAGCCGTGGCGGCATTTGAGGAAGAAGAAGAAGAAGAAGCGGCGGAGGCGCATCGGAGCATCAGTGATGAGTGGTGGGATCTTCTTCCGTATATTGCGGTAGAAGAAGAAGATAGACGAAGTAATTGCCTCAATGGCGACGCCGTTAGACTCCATACTTTCAGGGCCTCCATCTCTCTCTCTCTCGCTCTCCGGTGCTCTGGTTTTGACTAGTGCTGCTGCTGCTGCTTTCCCTGTGGATAGGTGGGACCAGAAAGTAAACAAGTGAGTTGGGCTTTTGAATGTTTTGGGCCCTGAAATTGTCAATGATTCCATTTGGGCTTCAGATTCCTCAAATAAAGTCGGTTCAAAGATTAATTTTTGGGTGAATTTGTGAAATGACTAAGTTTTGAATGAAAATTAGGTGTAGAACGTTGATTTTGATAGAATTAAGTATCTAATAATTAAGTTTGATCTGATCCGGTTTTACCCTTTAAACGTACAAGTAACCGGTGAAGGAGATGTAGTGTGATGACGTTGACAACTTCATGTATGGCTATTATTTACCACATGCTTTAACTTTATAAGGGAAGATACATCTTCCACGCCACATATTTAATAACCGCATACGTTTCATTGTGTTTAGTAATTATGTAGATAAAGTAAAAACATTTTACAATAAATGGTGTATTCCTTCTATTTCGCCACTCAAACCATATTGTTATATTCCATATCAACAAAATAATATAAACACACAAATCTCATATCAATCCAAAATAATAAAGCATATCACAATCTCATCCATAACCCCTAAATATTAAACCCTAAACCTTATTCTCCAGATTCAAAACCAAAATATAAATCTTAAATCCAAATATAAACCTTAAACCCAAATAGAATAAAACAAAATAAATAGTATAATACATATTGGTGAAATTATGAAACGTCTATGCTTTCATGTAAGAAGTTATATGGACCCTAACCTCAACCCACACCTTTCAAATGCTAAACCCTAACCACTAAACCCTAACCATTAAACCCTAAACCCAAATTTAAACCCTAAACCTTAATCACTAAACCCTAAACCCAAATTTAAACCCTAAACCTTAATCACTAAACCCTAAACCCAAATTTAAACCCTAAACTCTAATCACTAAACCCTAAACCCTAATTATTAAACCCTAAACCCAAATTTAAATACAAATAAAAACCTTAAACCCAAATAGAATGGAACAAAATAAATAGTATAGTACATATTGGTAAAATTATGAAACGTCTATGCTTGAACGTAAGAAGTTATTTGAACCCCAACCTCAACCTCTACCTTCCAAATGCTAAACCCTAACCACTAAACCCTAAACCCAAATTTAAACTCTAAACCCTAATCAGTAAACCATAAACCCAAATTTAAACCCTAAACCCTAATCACTAAACCGTAAACCCAAATTTAAATCCTAACCCCTAATTATTAAACCCTAAACCCAAATTTAAATACAAATAAAAACTCTAAACTCAAATAGAATGGAACAAAATAAATAGTATAGTATATATTAGTGAAATTATGAAACGTCTATGCTTGAATGTAAGAAGTTATATGAACCCCAACCTCAACCCCAACCTTCCAAATACTAAACCCTAAACCTTAACCACTAAACCCTAAACCCAAATTTTAACCCTAAACCCTAATCACTAAACCTTAAACCCTACCCCCAAATATCAAAATCTTAAAATAGTAAATAATATTATGTAAGTATTAAACTATATTATGTAATATTAAACTATACAATATAGATCATTCATTGCAATCTTCTACTTTTAAATAGAATCATTACAAAAAAGATAATAGAAATTTGTGTGAAGTTTACACTTGTATGAGTATGGTTAACTAAATGTAAGCTAAATATTTAATTTTGATCAATATACATAAACCAAGATTCATATCAATTACAACACCAAAGCATAACTAATGCTTATGTACTGTAAAATATCATTTTTATTCTATGTTTTCCAAATAAAATAGAAAAATGCATGTAAGCTCGAGTTTTTAAATGGTTCCCTTCCCTCGTCCAATAGCTTTCTCTTGCGCCTCACCATGGAAGCCCCCACTTTCGCCACAGTTAAAATCAGCCACTATGGCAAAGTCTTGAAGAACATAACGGATTGGCTTCCCCGCAAACAGCCACTAGATCTCAAATTCCTTCTCAGTTACCAACTGACGGCTATTCCATATGAGTAGAATACTTTAAAACAAACCTATGCAGTGTGAACAAACAAAGAAATTACAGGTTGCGGTCAATGGAATGGAAAACATCAGTCTATATACGTATGGTATAGCATACAAATATACTAGAATAGAAATCAGCAGACTACACAAAGCGGAAGGAAAATAAAGAGCCAGTGGCTTCGAAAATTGGATAACAGGTAACACGAGAACAAAAAACTAGGGAACAAGTGGATGTCTCACCGCAAAATGTTTTACACCGACAAATTGACTAATCAGAAGCAATCAAAAAATACTTACAAAAGCGAGCAAACATAAACACTTAATCAACCATCATCATTTGTTTTTCCCTATTTTACCAGACATGCAACAAAAGCGAAGTAGATCAAACCAGAGGAACAGCCGATTCGGCGAAAAACAACAATATATTTCAGCAGGTACAACAAACACGAACACTTAATCAACCATCATACTTGATTTCACCGATTTACTCAGATTCCAAGACAAAAAAAATTTAAGCCACAATCAGAACTTACAGTCTGTGTCATATTTCCCCTGATTCCCAATTCCGAGAAGCTGAGTCATCGTTATCATGGAATAAGTGATTTTGATCGGAGAGAAACACCATAAAAGTTGGATGTGTATATGTGGTGGCCAAATCGTTGATGAAGACTATTATTCACCTTCAAAAACCAAAAGAAAGTAAGGTAAAAATGAGAGGATGTGAATAACATAAGAATGTGTGAATAACGTAGGGACACGAGTTGCTTTTCCACAATGAGTATTAATCATTGTTTTCTTTTTCTTTTTCAGGTTTTTCCGGTTATTACTGAGGGCAATATGTCAATATTGTATAAAAGAGAAAAAAGTGTATAGGTGTATTAGGGCATTTAGTCACACAATGAATTATTAATTGTTTGAAAATCATAGAGCCCAATTTTCCTTAATTTTTTTTAAATCTGATTTGTTTTACGAAAGTGAAGCTATATAAGTATCAGTTTTATTTATAGATTTAAATCTTATTTTTCACTTGTGAAAAAAAAACAAATACTCTTTTTCATTTATATAGTTTTTAAAGTTAAAGCCAAATATTTTCAAAAAATTGTTGTAAGAGTTTTTTTTTCTAAAGCAACAAAATATTACTGTAAGAATGTTTTTTTCTCATTTAATTTTTTAAGGCTACATCAAAAAAATTGTACATACTAAGTTCTAAAGTAAAATTTTGACAACTACAGTCCAACCAATTTCTCCTGGTATTTAGGACAGTTTATATAAATATAAGTAGCTAAATATTGTAATTAAGAAACCATATGTTTTTTTTTTGCTACTCCTATTCCTTTTTGTAAAAGACCCATTCAACGGCTTGAGTCTCCATAAATTAAGGAAATATAAAAGTGAACCGATATCACAAAACTGCAAATATCAAAACAAAGTGGAGCACCAAAAGTCAAAACCACTAGCACCGAGAGTTGAGTTCGTACGCAAATTGAATAAAGAAAGAGGAGATTCTTTTGTTGGATATGGTGTTCAGCAGCGCGGCAATAGTAGCTGTGGCTGACGTTTCTATAAGAATATGTCAACTAAATCTCCTATATTCTTGGATAGTTAGAGAATATCCCTACGATAGTGGAACAGATACTCAAACGTGATGTATATAACAATTGTATCGTGTACGTTTATGATCAAGGGAAATACATAAGATTTCATGGTATCAGAGCACAAAGCTCTTGAGACCTAATTTTCTCTCATCTTTCTATTCTTCGTCTTCAATACTTCTTCCTCTCTTACCTTCTTCATTTCTTTTCTTCTTCTTCACTTCAAATGGCAAACCAAGATCAAGAAAGGACCTTTGGGATCACAAATATAAAAACACATATCCCCATTGTTCTAGACTATGACGATCACAATTACGACGCCTGGCGTGAGCTCTTCCTCACTCACTGCTTAGCGTTCGACGTCCTAGGCCACATCGATGGAACCACCCTCCCTGCGAACGATGACGACACTGCCTGGAAGAAGCGTGACGGTCTGGTCAAGCTATGGCTGTATGGCACGCTGACTCAACCCCTATTCAAATCAACGTTTCAGACTGGAGGCTCAGCCCGTGACATATGGATACGCGTCGAGAATCAGTTCAGAATTAACAAGGAGTCTCGCGTAATCCAGCTGGACCATGACCTACGTACCACAGAGATAGGCGATCGCACAGTTCAAGAATACTGTCAAACCCTCAAAGGCATCGCCGATCTCTTAGCCAACCTTGACGCACCGGTAACAGATCGCACACTTGTGATGTATCTTCTCAATGGCCTAAATGAGAAGTATGACAACATCGTCAACGTCATCAGACACAAAGACCCCTTTCCATCCTTTGACTATGCGAAGTCTATGCTGTTAAACGAGGAAACCCGACTCAAGAAAGGCAACAAAGGAACTGTTCCCGCAGACACTCCGTCCTCATCAACAGTCCTTACGGCTTCAACAGACAAACAGCAAGCTCCGCATAAGTTCAACAACGGGAACCGGCGACAAAACAGCAGAGGACGCGGACGTGGTCGTAACTACCAGCAACGATCATGGAACAACAACTAGCCAAGTCAAAACGCAAACAACCAGTGGCCAATGCAATAATTTCCAGCGCCAATGATGCAATGGCCAGGCTATCCTTCACCATGGATGCAACAAACAAGAGGGATCCTTGGCTCTGCTCCTCAACGTCCTCCTCAAGCCCTCTTAACCGATACGCAGCTACAGCCAACAACTGACTTTGCTCAAGCATTCAACACAATGACTCTTGCCGATCCAGGAGCTGCAAATTGGTACATGGACTCTGGTGCTACAGCGCATCTAGCCTCATCGTCAGGTATTTTAAACTCTCCTCTTAAACCTTGCACCGGAAACGCAGTCACAGTAGGTAACGGTTCTCATATTCCAATTACTCTCTCTGGTTCAAGCTCTCTCTGTTCACTCTCTCGACCTCTTTCCTTGAACAATGTTTTTGTTACTCCTAACATTATCAAGAATCTAGTCTCTGTTCGTCGGTAAACTAATGATAACTGGTGTTCGGTCGAATTCGACCCTTTTGGTTTTTCTATAAAGGACCTCAACACCAGGAGGATTCTGCTCCGCAGTAACAGCATCGGAGAACTCTACTCCGTGCCCTGCCAAACAAATAAACCGACGACTTCAGCTTCTCCAACCGCTCTCGTTGTCGCAGATCCTTCTACTTGGCATAAGCGCCTAGGGCACGTTAACGATGCCTCTCTCAATTCTTTAATTTCTGCAAAATCTATTTCTTGTAATAAAAGGCAATTTCCAACTTGTTGTGAAGCTTGCCAAATGGGTAAACACTTAAAACTTCCTTTCTATGATTCAAATAAAACAGTTTCTTCTCTTTTTGAAATTGTTCATTCTGATATTTGGACCTCACCAATTTCAAGCATCAGTGGGTTCAAGTACTATGTTCTATTTTTGGATCATTTTTCACATTTCTTGTGGGTTTATCCTCTCAGATACAAATCCGAGGTCTTTTCTAAATTCACTCATTTCTCGGCATATGTCAAGACGCAATTCAAAACAACTATTCAATCATTCCAATGCGACAACGGAGGCGAGTTCAACAATGCCCAATTCCACAACTACTTCTCTTCAAATGGAATCGTTGCAAGATTTTCGTGTCCTCACACCTCTCAACAGAATGGCCGTTCTGAGAGAATGATACGAACAATCAACAACACCATTCGAACTCTCCTCTTTCAAGCGCGTCTGGCTCCAACATATTGGATAGAGGCCTTACACACCGCTGTTCATCTTCTCAACATTCTCCCTTCCTCTACCATTCAAAACAAAACACCTTACTCTCTCCTATACCAAAAAAAACCTACCTACTCCCACCTACGCACCTTCGGGTGCCTCTGCTTCCCAAACATAAACCACTCTCAACTTCATAAACTTGCTGCCCGCTCCACACCATGTGTCTTTCTTGGCTATCCTGCAAACCATAAAGGATATCGCTGCTTAGACCTCAAAACAAGAAAAATCATCATCTCCCGTCACGTCATTTTCGACGAGACCATTTTTCCCTCAGCCCAAACACATTCTACTCCAGCCAAAAACACTTATACCTTCCTTGAAAACACTGAAACTTCCCCTGTTTTCAAACAGATTCTTCAAAAACCGATGGTGCCGGCCCATTCTCTTTCTGGCCCGACCATACCGCCTGCTGTAAATCAGCCGGCTCCGGTCCACTCCTTACCGCCTCCAACACGTCATCCTATGACAACACGGAGTAGGGACGGAACCCGCAAACAAAAATCTGTTCTTTCCCTCCACACCACAGTTTCACCAATTCCAAATACCCACCTTCAAGCTCTTAAAGATCCGAACTGGAACCCTGCCATGACTGTAGAGTACGATGCATTGATTAAGAATGAGACGTTTAAATTGGTGCCTAAACCACCTGACACTAACATAGTTCGTTCCATGTGGTTGTATAAGTACAAATTTGATGCAGATGGCAATCCAGTTCGCCACAAAGCTCGCCTCGTGGCTAATGGGAAGTCTCAGGAACAAGGGCTTGACTATGACGAAACCTTCAGCCCTGTGGTCAAGCCCGTAACGATACGTACCGTTCTTCATCTGGCCCTTCAACGCAACTGGGAAGTACATCATCTTGACGTCAAGAATGCCTTCCTCCATGGCACCCTCGACGAACCGGTTTACATGCATCAGCCGCCAGGTATGAAGAATGAAACAAACCCTCACCACGTCTGTAAGCTGGAGAAGGCACTCTATGGCCTCAAACAGGCTCCGAGGGCATGGAATGCTCGTTTCTCCTCTTTTGTTTCAGGTATCGGCTTCCAGAAGAGCAATAGTGATACATCTCTCTTCGTCTACGACAAAGGTGATCAGCAAGCTTTCCTCTTACTCTACGTCGACGACATTCTCATTACGGCTTCATCACCATCGTTAAGAAACAAGATCACTTCGCTCCTCAAACAAGAATTTGAGATGTCAGAAGAAGGCCTCCTCAAATATTTCCTTGGCATCAAAGTAGACTATAACACCAAAGGAATGATGCTCTCTCAATCAGCATACGCAAAAGAGATTCTAACACGTGCATCAATGGAGAACTGCAACCCCATCTCTACCCCTGTAGATCTAAAAGCAAAGCTCTCGAGTGACGAAGGTGCCCCAATCAACGACCCGACCTTGTACCGAAGCCTCGCAGGCGCTCTACAATACCTAACCCTGACTCGCCCAGACATCCAGTATGCAGTCCAGCAACTTTGTCTTTTCATGCATGATCCGCGAGTCCCTCATTTCCAAGCACTCAAAAGAGTGTTGCGCTATCTCCAAGGAACCCTCACGCATGGCCTACAACTCTACAGAAGCAATTCCTATGGCCTACAACTCTACAGAAGCACTTCCTCAACGCTTACAGCGTATACTGATGCCGACTGGGCCGGGTGTCCAAACACACGCCGTTCGACATCAGGTTACTTCATCTTCCTCGGCGACAACCTGGTCTCCTGGTCATCAAAACGTCAACCCACAGTATCTCGGTCCAGCGCTGAAGCAGAGTACAAGGGAGTGGCGAATGCAGTTGCAGAAACGTGTTGGGTATGAAACCTCCTCCTGGAGCTCAAGTGTCCAATAAAAGCTGCGACACTAGTTTATTGTGACAACATTAGTGCTGTCTACCTATCCACCAATCCTGTGAAGCACCAACGAATGAAACATGTCGAAATAGATATACACTTTGTCTGTGAGAAAGTTGCGCTGGGCCAAGTGCGGGTGCTTCACGTTCCTTCGTCTTCACAATTCGCAGATATATTCACAAAAGGCTTACCAAGCTCACTCTTCAATGACTTTAAACACAGTCTATCCGTTCGAGCTCCCAACGATTAGACTGAGAGGGAGTATAAGAATATGTCAACTAAATCTCCTATATTCTTGGATAGTTAGAGAATAACCCTACGATAGTGGAACAGATACTCAAACGTGATGTATATAACAATTGTATCGTGTACGTTTATGATCAAGGGAAATACATAAGATTTCAGTTTCAACCAACGCGTGGCAGCGGTTGAGTAGGGTTCGGTCGTCGGAGATGTTGAATACTCAACAGCTTCTTGAGATGGCTTATTGCTTCCCGTATGGTCATCTCGTTCGCTGTCTATGGGAATTTATGTGTTTGTCCATACCTGATTCTTACGAGACTTTATCTTCTTCTGATAATGATGAGTACGACGATGATGATGATGGTGGTGGTGATAAGTAATGCTTGGATTTGATCGTACTAATAGTTATGTTGATCATCATCATCATCTACCTTGGGTTTTGACTTTTGATCATGACTATTACCATTGCTCGCATTCATAGCAATTGCACCAGCTGACCTTTACTTTTTTTAGTTTCCGAGTCTTTTGGTACTCCTCTCTCTAGTGATTTAGAGTTACCATACCATCTTAATTTGTTTTGCTTTGACTTTCTGATTAATACTTTGTTGGAACATGTTCGAAGAGAGAGCAGGGCTTGTTTCTCTAAAGCTTTGTATCTTATTTCGGATTTGATGATCCAACAGAGAGAAGAGAACATCAGCCGCGGAAGTTCTGTGCATGCAATCGCCCGTTTCTCTCATTCCAGATCCAATAGAGCGTCGCTTGCCAGGAGAGAAGGGTGAGTAGCTTTGAAATTTTTTCACCAGTTAGAGTTTCCAATTGAGTCGCTGATTGATCCCATGATCTATGCAGTCTAATTCTACAACGATGAGAGACCAAAGACCAGAGTTCGAAACTGAAACTGCAGTCAAAATAGAGATGGTTTGGAGATTCACCATGAGAGTTACAGAGGAGACAGAGAGGATCAGTCTGGATGCCCCAACTAATCAATCGATCTCTGGTTGGACAACGGTTCTGCAGAACAAGCCAGGCATGGAAAGCGTGTCGCGGGATCTGATGCGGAAACCAAACGGATTTGGTCCATGGCTTGTCTAGAATCTGACCTTTAAGATGAGTATAGACCTCCCCTGTTCTGAATTTGTTATCTATTTTTCCCAGCAGCGTCCATTCATAGAAATCAGGGAGAGTGGTTAACTCTATTGTGGTGATGTAGGTATATAGTTGGATTATGGGATCTGATCTAGCCGGGGGTAAGTTCCAGTTGCCGTTCCTACAAAGAGAAGCGACAGTAGCATTGCTTGTTATACCTATTCTGGATCGAGAGGTTACCTGAAGATCGGCTATGATTCCAGGAGGAGCCCAATTGTGATGCCAAAAAAGAGCAGACCGTCCATTTTCCACCCTCAGTTTGATGAGAGGGAACACATCCGGTCTGAGCTTTATCAATTTGTTTACAAGCCACGAGAAAGACTGGCGTGGGTTTATGGTCCAGTAATTGTGGATTGAGCCGTTAAGGATGACCTCTTTGAACCAGGCAGCCCAAACCGAATCCTCTCTGAAAAAGAGCAACCAAATCAAGCGCAAGCAACAAGCCCTGTTCCAGGTAAGCATATCTTTAACTCCCAATCCCCCTTGTGCAGTTGTTAGTGTGACAGTTTCCCAAGATACTCTCGCAGAATGATGCCCTTCCAAGTTCCCTTTCCAAAGAAAGTGGTTACACATTGAGTTAATTTTTTTAATGCAGGCTTTGGGGAGAATGAAAGCTGAGCACCAGAAGGTATTGATTCCAGCTATCACCGTCTTTATGAGTAGTTGCCTTCCCGCAAATGACAGAGACTTTACTGACCAAGAGCCGAATCTCTTTTTTATTTGCTGGATCAGGGGTTGGCAGTTTGGCAGAGAGAGCTTTCTGGAGTTGAGAGGCACTCCCAGATAGCAAATGAGAGCGAGCCTTGATTCATTCCTGTGGAGGCTTGGATTACACTCGTCTCTTCCTCACTCAAACCCGAAGCAAAAAAACTTGTTTTTTGGAAACTAACAGCAAGACCCGATCGAAGCTCAAACTCTCGCAGTACCTGAAGAACATACTGAACTGAGGAGATTGATCCATCAATAAAGATGAGAAGATCATCTGCAAAAGAGAGGTGGGTGAGCTTTATTCCACTACACTTTGGATAGTATTTGATTTTACATTCCTCGGCCGCTTTGTTTAGCATAAGTGATAGATAGTACATGGCAATAACAAACAAATATGGCGAGAGGGGATTTCCCTGCTTGAGGCCACGCTTTTTTTTTTAAATAACCGTTTACTGTTCCATTATAGCCGATCATGAAGCTGGTGGTGCAGATGCAAGCCCTCAGCCGCTCTAGAAACTGACTCGGTAGATTCAGGCTTTTCAAACAAGTGAGGAGAAACTCCCAAGACAAGGTATCAAAAGCTTTTGCTATGTCTACCTTTATAGTGATACGCTTGGCGCCCTTGTTTTTATGGTATCCATTAACCAGTTCACTTGCCAGAACCGTATTCTCAGTGAGGAGTCTATCTTTAATGAATGCAGTTTGACAGGGGAGGATCAAGGCAGGCAAGATGGGTTTTAAACGGCTCACCAGCAGACGCGAAATCACTTTGTAAACCGTATTGAGGCACGAGATAGGGCGGTATTCTGTAACTCTAGATGCTCCTGGGAACTTTGGGACGAGAAGAGGATGGTGGCATTTGTCGTCGTTGGCAGGAACGAAGTCTCAAAAAATTGTTGAACTGAGCACACTACTTCTCCTCCTATGATCTCCCAAGATGCCTTGAAAAATCCCGAGGTAAGACCATCTGGTCCTGGCGCTTTGTTTGCGTTGAGCTTGAAAAAGTGACGCTTAATCTCTACCGCAGTTGGTGTTGATATCATTTGTTGCGCTTGATGTTCAGAGACTCTAAAAGGCGATAATTCTTGGAACCACTCAAGATGAGAATGAGTCACCGGGGGCTGGTAGTTAAGAGGGCCTAGAACCGATTGAAAGTGAGCGATCGCATACTGACTCATCTCCAGAGGATTAGTGATGAGTACATCTGTTGAGGTGAGGAACGCTCGTATAGCATTATAACTTGCTCTCACTTGGCAAATTCTATGAAAATAGGTTGTGTTTAGATCTCCTTCTCTAAGCCAGTTAATCCTAGACTTCTGCCTGAAATAGCACTCTTATATCTGTCTTAGGAATTGCCAGCGCTGATTTAGTTCTCTCTCCTTTCTGAAATTCTGAGACGTGGGCAATTGAAGGGCTTGTACCTGCACAATTTGAAGCAAACAGTAAGTTTCTTTCACTCTCTCCTGTATTTTTGAATAGTTATCTATGTTTAGAAGTTTCAAATCCTTTTTGATGAGTTTTAGCTTCCAACACAGGCCCGTTAGATTGCAGCAGAAGCCTCCGGCCTGAGCCCAAGCGTCCGCTATCAGCTGAGTGAACCCAGGACGTTTGGTTAAGTAGTTCTGAAACTTAAAGGGTTTAGTTCCGGCTTTAGGTAACTGATAGGCGAGGTCTGTTAGACAGGGTGTGTGGTCTGAGATGGAAGGTGGAAGGAAGGTGGCTATGGCGTGGGGATAGGTGGTGAGGACATTGTTGTTTACAAGCTGCCTGTCCAGTTTCTTTGCTATTGGTGAGTCAGGCTGGTTATTCTTCCAAGTGTGGTTGGGACCATTGAAACGCAGATCGAATAAACCAGTCTGAAGGAGGCAGTCTTGTAGAAGGTACATTTGGCTGTTTAGGGAGTTCGCAGTGGGTGAGGAGTGCTCCGCGTGATGTAAGATTTGGTTGAAATCTCCACCAATAAACCACATCTTGCTTTGTAAATCAAAAGCGGAGTGAAGTTGTAAGAGGTCAGTCCACAGATCATTTCTCTCTTCTGCAAGATTTGAGGCATACACTGCAGTATAGTAGAAGGGTTCTTTGTTGGGAAGAGTCAACAGGCAGGTTAGAGTTTGCCTGCTCTAATGAACAACCTGAAGCTTCAGAGGGTCCTTCCAGATTAGGATGATTCTGCCATCAGCATCTGAAAGGTGGTTCGAGACATAGTGCCAGCCAGAGCATAACGTGGCCATTAAGTGTAACAAAGAAAGTTCTTTTATATGAGATTCCAAGATAGCCCCGAAGAGCGGTTTACTAGTATGAAGCCAGTCTACAAAAATCCGATGTTTATCCGGGTCATTTAGACCACAGATGTTCCAAAAAAAAAGAGTTTTACACTCATTAAGAAGAAATAGGGGGATCCTCATTCATAGCATGAGAATCAAGGGACAAGAGCTTTTTAGGGCAGTTTGGGGAGGCAAAAATATCAGGGTGGGCTTTGGGAATTGGTGGAAGTGAAAGGGTAGGTTCATTTGGATTTGGTGGAAGAGAAAGGGTGGATTTAGAGGTATGAAGGATGAAAGGGTTTGGGCAAGTGTTTTGAGAAAGGTGAGGGGGCGACAGTGTTGGAGAGGAGCTGGAGCGCTTTAGAGAGGGACGAAGTGGGGGCTCTGGGGTGGAGGCTAAAATCAGCTGATTATTTAAATGCGCAGGAGAGAAATCAGTGGGCAGATTTATTAAAGCAGCAAATTGAGAGGAAGTTGAGATGGGGGGATTTAAAGGCTTGGACTGGAGGGGTTTTTGGACATAAACAGTAGATTTTTTTGTTTGGTTTTTAGGTGGCAAGGGACGAGGATTCTTTGAGGAAGAGGTGAAGGGAGTTTTTTGGAGGGGAGGAGCTGGATGGGTGGTTTTCTGAGGAGTTGGAAGGGGAGGGGGAGGAGGGGTATAGAGGAGACGGTTTCGGACAATATGCCCAAGCTCATGGTAATGGGAACAGGTTGGGGGGGTCCAGGGGTAAGTGACTTGGACTTCAACTACCTCACCGCTCTGGTGCTCAAATTCAACAACAGATGGGAGCGGCTTAGTCAGGTCGACTTCCACTTTCACATGGGAAACAGTGAGACTCACTAGGTTCCTAGTGAAATCATCAGTTTCTTTTGGTTCTCCAACCAAACCTGCAACTAAACTAACCCTTGATTGTAGCGCAGGTCGAGAGGAACGCCTATCAAGTGAGCCCAGATCCTTATTGCTTTCAGTGGAGGGGTAGACATCGAGTGCTCGGAACTCCATTGCGCGGTATGAAACATAGAATCTCCAACATACCAGATACATTTTTCAAGAATTTTTTGCCTCAGGTAATCACTAGGAATCCTAACCAGAGTAGATCGATTTAGTGGATTGTTGTGAATTTCTAATTTTTTACCTTTTCCCCACATGTGGTTGAAGACACTCTGGATCTGGTTAAATGGCGGCGGCTTACCATTGTAGTAGCAAACAATAAAATCCTTGTGTAACTCTGCACCTTTTTCAAAGACAACATCAGGAATAAGGACTCTTGGACGTCCTGTCTCTGAAATGGTAATAGGCGCAAGTCTTTGGAGGGTTTTATCTTCATAAGATCTCAACCTTTCTACAAGAGAGGGTGTTTGAGCTAGAGTGTGGGATTGGGGAAGAGGAAAGATAGGTAGTTTTTTTTTGCTTGCTTCAGTCTGGACAGAGGAAGGAGGGAAAATAGGAGAAGCGGCTTTGTTGGTAAGAAGGGGGGAGGACGATTTTGGTTTGTGGACAGAGAAGTCAATGGGGTTGGAGGTTGAAGGTGGAATAGTTTCAGGAGATAGGATGGTTTGAGGGATAGATCCAAAGAGGGGACCAGTTTGAGTTAGAGATAACAAATTTGATGTAAGACCTTTTTGAAGACCAGTTATGGTGGGGCAAGTTTTTTTGGCTGATTCTGGCTGTAGTGTCATAGTGACATCTAGAAGCACAGTCTCAGTAGTAGAAGAGGGAAGAACCAAAATTCATTTGAGATTAGGGTTTTGGCCTTAGATCTAGATTTGGATGGAGGAGAAGAGGATAGGGGAGGGTATTCATGAGGAGAAAGAGGGGTGGATGGGTCTGGGGGATCAGGAGGGAGGGACAGCGGAGGAGGGGGTTCACCAGCGGCGGACAGCGGAGGGCTCAGGGCGGAGGCTGAGCCAGGCAGCTTCCAGGGATTCTGCATTGGGAACAGAGTCAGAGAGATCGACTTTTTTAATTTTAACTGTGAAAATTAAATTATTTCTTTTTACAATTCGTAATTCTGTTCTGTTGTTAGTTGTTACCATAATTACATTGCATGGCATTTTTCATTACATATAGGAACACGTCAAAATTAGATTCGAGGCTCTTCTCTTGCTAATAATCATTCAACTAAAAATAATAATAAAGTGAAAAAGTCACATGTATCAATATGTTGCACCGAAGACAAAATGCACTTTTTTTTTTGACAAAATCATACAGAATTACTCATTCACACGATTCGTTTTATGAATACTATCATGCTAGGGAATAGAGATCGTTGGATCTATTCATCGTTTGAAAGATTTTTACGTGAAAGAAGATAATCTTAAGCAATTTGAAAAGATTCGCATTATGAACACAATAATGGAGCGCCATTAAACAAGAATATATAAATAAACAAAGAGGATGCGATAAGAAAAGCCTGGGGCTCCACGTCCTTATCGTATAGTCACGAGTCATGAACGTCATGTCACTATTATGAAAATCTTCTACGTGCTTTTCTCCTACTCTCATCATAACTCTCCTGTGCCTTTTATGGATTATACATGTTTAGGTAGCCTTTAGCTTTACCGAAAATTCCGGACTATAAATCTTGACCGTATGTAGTCCTCAAATATAAAACAAATTATATGTGATTATGTGAATGAACCATAGAGTTTGATCTTACCAGACTTATCATGGACATTGTGTTATGTGTAATGTATGTGGTGATTTATATATAGTTGTAAAATGGAAAATAGATGTTCTGGGTGCCTTCCTAATGGCGTTTTGTTCAATTAATGTGGTTGCTTAAATTAATTACTTTGTCCACTGTATGTATAGTTTCTTAAACAGTACTTAAATTCACTGAATGATTAAATTCACCTCACCATTTATAACCAACCAAAATACCTTGTATGGTTAATTAAAAAATGTAATAAAATTAAAAAATAAATGGTTGAGAAAAACAACACTGACGTTAAAACCGTCTGCAAAACCCGAAACTCTAAAAATCAAAAATCTAAACCCTAAACCTAAAACCTAAAATTTAAACCCCAAATCGTAAACTTAAAACCAAAATTTTAAATCCTAAACTCTAAACTCAAAATCCTAAACCAACCCTAAGCTCTAAATCTAAAATCCTAAACCATAAACATAAAACTCTAACTCTAAATTCTAAATCAACTCTAAACCCAAAACACAACTTTAAATTAAACCCTAAACCCATCACTTGTTCAGAGTTCGGGTTTATAGTTTAGAGTTTTGGGTTTAGGGTTTATGATTTAAAGTTTAGAGTTTAGGGTTTATGATTGATGGCTTAGGGTTTATGGTTTGGAGTTTTGAGTTTAGAGTTTAGGATTTTGGGTTTAGAATTTATGGTTTAGGTTTAGGAATTATGATTTAGAGTTTACGATTTGAGGTTTAAGGTTTAGATTTTAGATTTTTAGAATTTCGGGTTTCGTAGACAGCGTTAACGTTAGTGTTTTTTCTTAGCCATTTAAAAAAAAAATATTGTCTTTTTTAACTAATCATATATAGCACTTTGGTTAGTTATAAAAAGTGAGGTGATTGTTAGTTTCTTATCGTTTAACTGTATTGATTCGACCAGCTCTAGCAATCTTTACCCTTCAATAGAGAGGATGTTTTTGAAGAAAGAGAGCATGGTCTTATGTTCCACAACCACAAGAGGTTTCATTGGTTCTATTCCATCCCAACTAAGGGAGGCGGGAAAAAGCTTTAATAATGTCGCTAATCACCGTATAGGGAGGCGGGAAAATAACTAAAGATTATATATTTATTCGTCCCAATTAAAATCTCAAAGAAAGATAATGACAGTTAGAACCTGAACATTTTATCTGTTAAATTTGATTCGATTCGTTATTCATTTCGATTCAAAAATTTCGGATATTCTTAAATCTTCGAAGCAAAACAAATACTAAAAATCAATATCCATTAAAATCAAAGCAAATCACAAATATTAAAATTTTGGGAAACAGATATCCGATCCGATCCGGTAATATATAAATACATATATATCTTTATTATATTTAAAGTTTTAAATGCATAAAATTATATAATTGTTATTCTAACATATGATTTGACAAATTTTATTCACATTATTATATATATAAAAATAATACATAAAAGAAAATGAATAAATTATAAAAAAAAAATGAATAAATTTATGACAATTATAATTTTTTCTTAAGTTTTGTCTTATTATAATTGTTAACTAGGTTTAAGAAATTTATAAAATACGTAGATTCACTATTTTTTAAAAAAAATTATCTTATATATATGCAAAAAAATATTTTACGAAACAAATTTGTATCAAATTTTTAAGATTATTTGCATTAATCAAAACATATGAGATATCCGTAAATATTCGTAAATATCCGTAAATATCTATTTATTTTTCAGATATCCGTTTTTTCGAATACCCGTATTTTTCCGAATCAAAGCAAATCGAAATATTAGATATTCGTGGCATACGAATCAAATCATAAATAGCTTCAAAAATCCGGATATCTGATCCGTGTCGAGGCTTAATGACAGCTAACGATGACAATTAATTAAAAATATTAGATGGGACCCATGGGACAAGAAAAAGTGAAGTGGAGAAGAGAGAGAGAGAGAGACCTTCCACTTTTTACTCTCTCACTCAAAGCGGAGTTTAAGAAAGTTAAGATTTTTGCAAGTGTGGTTGGATTTTAGCGACAAGAAGAAAACCAGACACACCTTCTCACGGACGGAACAATTTATCAATTGTCTTGTTTGAACATCTTCTAGTTAGTGTTCTTTTCATTGAGGGCTCTTAAGATATATTCTTGTACTCTAGCCTTCCTTAGTGTGTGTGTGTGTGTGAAAGTTTCCGAGCTATATTGCGACAATGGTAGCGGTGCATTTTAGCTTTGTGAAGTTGAACAGAGGTTTACTAGTGTGTTTATGGCTATTTGGTACGATATCGCTATCCTGCGCAGCGAGGTATGGCGCGTCAAGGCAGAAGCTAGAGGTGAAGAAGCACTTGAATAGGCTGAACAAACCTGCTGTTAAGACCATTCAGGTTCAAAAAGACTCTCTCTTTTCCTCACTAGTCTGTGTTTGATTGCAAAATGAAAGATTCGTGCTTTCTCTCTTCTGCTGAATGATGATTTGAGTAACTTTATGTCATGCTAATGACCACAATAATCAATGGTTTTCTCATTATGTGGCTAAACCACACTAGTTTAGCTACTACTAATCTCAAGATATTTTATTCTTGCACAATTTCAAGTGACATAGAGAGTATTAGTGTGAACTTTACTTTGTTTGATTTAAGTTTTTTTCAACTTTTTTCTTCTTCTTTGTGGTTAAACAGAGTCCAGATGGAGATATAATCGACTGTGTTCCTATCTCAAAGCAGCCAGCTTTCGACCACCCTTTCCTCAAAGACCACAAGATTCAGGTTCACAGAAACAAAATTTCACTAATGATGTTTTTCTTTCTTTCTTTGAATGCTTTCTTCTAATGCTGATTTTTTTTTTTTTTTTTGGTTACTTGTTGTGTTCAGATGAGGCCTAGTTACCATCCTGAAGGACTCTTTGATGACAACAAAGCATCTGCAAAGCCAAAGGAGACGAAAGAAACTCACATCCCTCAGTTATGGCATCGGTACGGTAAATGTTCTGAAGGAACCATTCCGATGAGGAGGACAAAAGAGGATGATGTGTTGAGAGCAAGTTCTGTTAAAAGATACGGCAAGAAGAAACACAAAACTGTTCCCATTCCTAAATCTGCTGAACCTGACCTCATCAACCAAAATGGTCATCAGGTGAGAGTTGTAGTAATCATTTGTTTCGTATAGCTTTGTTTGCTCTCCTGAGGCTAATTTTCTTGTACCTTGGTTTGATTCTTAGCACGCCATAGCTTATGTGGAAGGAGATAAGTACTATGGAGCTAAAGCGACTTTGAATGTGTGGGAGCCAAAGATACAGCACGCAAACGAGTTCAGCTTGTCACAGATATGGCTTTTGGGTGGTTCCTTTGGACAAGATCTTAACAGCATTGAAGCTGGTTGGCAGGTAAGAGACTTTTGTCATGACTTGGAGATGATGCAAAGATGACTTTGTGTATGATTGAGTTGTTTTGGATTTGTATCACAGGTGAGCCCGGATCTATATGGAGACAATAATACAAGACTCTTCACTTACTGGACTGTAAGATTTTTTCAAAACTCCCACTGAATTAAATTATGTATAATCAAAATGTTCAAAAAATCGTTAGGAGGCAATTAGATGCTTGATAGGAGATTATTGTTTAGAACCGATTTTTAGAACTCTTTTTATAATAATATACAATGATGTTTGTATCATTTTTGTCTTGCAGAGTGATGCCTACCAAGCTACTGGTTGCTACAACCTTCTCTGCTCAGGCTTCATTCAAATCAACAGTGACATAGCAATGGGAGCAAGCATCTCACCAGTCTCTGGATACCGTAACTCTCAGTATGATATCAGTATCCTAATCTGGAAGGTACTTATATGTCACACCTCAAACCTCTTATGCTCTAAAACAAAAACTGAAACTTAACTTGTCTCAGGATCCAAAGGAGGGACATTGGTGGATGCAGTTCGGTAACGGGTATGTTTTAGGGTACTGGCCATCGTTTCTCTTCTCTTACCTTACAGAGAGTGCGTCAATGATCGAGTGGGGAGGAGAGGTTGTGAACTCGCAGTCAGGTGGCCACCACACTTGGACGCAAATGGGAAGTGGGCACTTTCCGGAAGAAGGTTTCAGCAAAGCGAGTTACTTTAGGAACATACAAGTGGTCGATAGTTCTAATAACCTTAAAGCACCGAAGAGGATGGGAACGTTCACGGAGAAATCTAACTGTTATGATGTTCAAACGGGAAGTAATGATGATTGGGGACATTTCTTTTACTATGGTGGTCCTGGTAAGAACAAGAACTGTCCATAACGGTGGCGTGCATAGTGTGTACTCAGCTTTATGTTTCTTTCAGTCTTTGTAATATTTCATCCTCCTTGTGTAGTAATGGCTGTAGTGAAAAAAAAACAAAACTCAGTTAGTGATGATGTATTGTGTAAGCTCTCCTTAGGTGATGGAAAGTTTTTGATGTTTGTCTTATTTTTAACTTTGTATTAAAGTGTCCATGTAAGTATGTAACTAGATGGGGGGAATGGGGAGTGAAGTTGTGGCTTAAGTAATATCACATTCTCTCTCACGCGTATGTCTAATATGTTCCCTCTTTGATCACTACTCTACCGTCCGGCTTTACATAGGTATAATTGGAGATTAGCTTCCGCTTAACTAAACAATTGGTTGATTCTTCATTACAGAGCTTTGATCTTTCTCCAACTTCATACATCTAACTCTCTTCTCTGTACTCATTGCAACACAAAAATCTGACTCTTGACTTCTTTAGTTCAAGTCAGCACCACATACAAGGCTGTCTCCACCTTACACAGCCAACAAAAACGGGTGAGTTCAGTCAGACGCAACACGCAAACCATTTCTCTGGAAAAAACAACGAAGAAAGAAATGTCACTTGTTTTGCTAATATGGTTGTGGATTTTACCTAGCTAAAGCACTAAGAGTATAAGACGATGGATCCTTTTAGAAGTGACTCACTACTGTGGATGAGTTAACAGTACTTTTCACTTGCGTGCCGTTTTTTTATGTGCATGCGTTGACTGATGGATATTTCAAGATCAATGTAGCTACATCGACCACAACAATTAATCTTATGAGTTAATGTATCAAAGTGGCGGTTTTGAGTCCTCACACGCCATCATAGTAGTAGTAGTTCACAGTTTTCTGTTTTCTTGCAGCAGTATAACTATGTGATTTTCAGTTTTCAACTACTCTATTGTGACGGTTCAAGTGGCAGTCTGGCAGACGGTGCTGATTTTTAACGGTTGCACCACAAAGAGGAAGCAAACTTACGTACGCAGAGTCCACTTTTGCACATTATGAGCTATGGTAGCCACGCCGCGCAAAATCTTTTGGTTTAATCTTCCGTAAAGATTAAGGTTTGCCGTTAAGTTTATGCTTAGTAGTTTGTGTTTGAAATTACGAGCTAGTTCAGCTAAGTATCAAGATTATTTACGAGCTAGTTACTTACTTTAATTACTGTGGGTACTTATTTCAGCCTCTTGAAAAAAAAAACCGTAACGTAAACATGCATGGAAATAGATAGCAAATATGTGAAGATTTCAAACAAGGAACTGTAAATAGGTTGTATAAACACGAGAGCCGAAAAAAGCAATTGAATTCAAACTCCAACACAACTTTCGATTTTCAAAATAAAAGTGTACGAAATCATTGTTGTCAATCTAGCATTGGTCGCTAAAGGTTTACATTTGAAACTTTAACCGAATGAAAAGGATATAAAAAAGCCTAATTGTTTGTGGAATTATGTATAAAGCATATATGTCAACTATGGTTTTCACAATATTAAAAGTATTTAATAACTGACTTTTCTAACGATTAATTTTCTATGTTAGTTAATTTTTGATTGATATAGCTCGGATTGTTTGCTTCCCAGAGACTAATCCAAGTATATATATGTTTATTGACTTTGGTTAATATGAAGTACATATATATATATATATATATAAATATAGAAGATCTTTTTCATTAATAAAAACTAGAAAACCAATATTCATGAAATGTATGAAGTACACATCTATATAGGTATGCCCTTTCACAAAAAAATACCTATATAGATTTCATGAGTATTATTTATATATGTTTTGTTATGCAAAATGAAAAAGAACAACTCATATTGTTTGGGAACTGAGGAGAAAACAACAATTAGTTCCATAAGTTGGGGCCACATTGTAGCGAAACCACATGCTTACAATAATGCATGTTCGGTGTTCAAGCTTTCCGGCTATTAGTTGTCCAAAAAAAAAGGCTTTCCGGCTTAGTTTTATTTATCGTATAGTGAAAACAAATAGTATAAAACAGTACATTAATATGATTTAAAAAAATTAATGGCCGACATTAGAAGAAATTAAACCGGTGTGGTTGGGAAAGAGGGTGGTTGGTCATTTTCATAGTTTGGTATGATATGAAAATGTGAACGTTGGAAAAAGCATTATCAATAGTTTAAGTTATTTAGTTACGCAATCACCTTAAGAGTTAAGTTCTGTCAGAAGTTACAAAATTCACAAAAGATGTTATAACTAATTAAGTTAAGTCCCAATCTTTTAAGCTCTTGAATTTCATCTTAATCTAGGTAATGCGTGTTCCCACTTCACACGCTATCTTCAGATTCACGAATAATGAGTCAAAATAAGGATACGCAGTCTTAATTAAACTTCTCTTTTTATTAGAACAAGCCAATTGTTAAACGTGGAGACCATACATATATTATTATAACCTGAAGCTCGATACAATGAATATGAAATGTCATATAGACTGATAAAAGTAATGAATAAAAATGGAAAATGCAGTAGATATGTTTCGAACGTCTATAGAGTTTACCATCTGTAATCTGTATATTGACCATATTATGAAAAATCGAATTTCAATCAAGATGAATGTCAAAGACATCTTCTAGAACCTAAAACCTCTAGATAAATCATCCACACTAAGGTATCTAAAGAAAGAACAGAATATGAAACTTTAATAATGAATGAGTGGTGAGGTTGTAAAGAAAGAACAGAGTGGTTGAGAAAGACAACAACATCGTTTGGGCCAAGCTACAGCCAATCTCTGCCAGCTGTTCAAAATCTTTGGACAACCTGTTTTGTTTCTTTCTTATGTACGAATAGTATAATTTACATTCACATTTACATATCAAAAATATTATTTTCAAAATATTTATATGCTAAGTGCTTATTGAGTTGTATATTTAATTCACTGGGGCTACATTTCAAAGAGCTAGCAACAATCTTTATGCAAACTAGTTAGGATTATTTACAGAAACTAATGTAAATATAATTGAAATATTTCTTTCATACATCGATTGTAGACGAGTACGTATTGTTTTTTTCTTCTATAGAGCTGATATTTTCATTGCTGCAATTCAGATACCTTTTTCTTTACTAAAAAGTTACGTAAAATATGTAATAAACTATTTCACAGATAGCCCCGTCTCTAGGAATCAACATTCCCGCATTTGGCTTATAAATACTCTTTCAAAACCACAAGGCCACCCACCACAACTTCATCAACGTACCAAAAACAAAACCGATCCAAAACAATCTCTTGACTAAGTTTCTTCAAAGTACAAAAAAAGGAGAGATGGAGTCAATGAAGATGAAGCTTATGGTGGTGTTGATGGTGGCTATTGTGGCTTTCTCAGCCGTAGGAAAGGCGGCGGCTCAGACGACAGAGTCTCCAGCTCCAAGTCCTACTTCTGATGCCACTATGTTCGTCCCGGCATTGTTTGCATCTGTTGTTGCTTTGGCATCTGGGTTTCTCTTCTAAACCGATCTCTACATACCATAGAGTTAGGTTTGATACTTTGTTTTACCTTTACTTCTGTTTATTTTTATAGTATGAGTTCTTTTGTTATTGCTTCTAATATTTGGACAATTATATATTATTGGGTTTTGATGTAATTGCATGAGTGTTTGTGTTTATATATGTTTCGTAATTATTACTACATATATGCTTATGGGATCCACAAAGTCCGCACAAATGATAATAGTAACCGACCTCACATCTTCGAGTGGTATGATCAATGATGCGATATGAGCCGTGAAACTATGGATGCTTTGGGTACCGTTGAAATGTGTGGTTATTATCATATATCATGTTTATGGCCTCGGAGTTTACCCAATGATATTCTAGCGGAATAACTTTTCAGAACAGAATATAACAAATAATCTCCCAACGGTGGCAACAACGAGAGGGATCTCTTTGCAACCTTAAATGCATCAAACTTTACAATTAAACTCAAAAATGAGAGTAAATGTAAATCTTACAAAAAAAGAAACTGGTCAATACTGATTTTCATATAACTAGCTAAAAGTTGAAACGCAATCTAATTTTAGCGTCAAAGACCTATCGGATTAACTTTACACTACCTAAGTTTCAGACCAACCTGACACAAACTACCAACTAAGTAGCTAAGTTATATTCGGAGTATGGGATGGTAGCAGACACTAGCATGTTAAGCCATATGGGATGGTATTAGTTTTTTTTTTAAAGTTCATGCTTGTGGCTTCGAGGAATGCCCTGAAAGGCTTTTGTTAGTGGCCGCTACTTTTTTTTTGGTGTGATCAATAATATTCTGCGTGTGTTTCCTCCTTTCCAAAATGTTCTCCATGTTCAAAAAATTATTTTATCAATATTCAACTTTACGGCCTGCGAACGAAAAGAAAAGTGGATGATGACACAGAGTGTTGATGGAAGGAAACCAATCCTATTAAGCAAAAGCTAAATATGAATACAACTTTTCTTGATTGGCTGAATATAACTTACCTCATAAGAAATCACGAGCAGCTATTGACCTATCTAGGTCTCAATTATTTGCTCTCTTTTTGTTTTCGGTACAAATTGTATAAACAAATATCCTTTTTTCTCTAGAGATAAAAACCAAAATTGTAAACCTAATTTGTTCTGCGCGTTTGCAAACGCAAATAACTTTGATTTGAGTAATCATCTAAAAGTACAGTTGTGCTTTTCTTTGTTGTTTTGCCGAGTTTCAGTACCACGTTAGCGGGGATGCAAATGTAATCTACAAGTTACAACTTATGTTTGTGTCCCAATCGTACATGTTAACATTCATCTCAAGATTGTTAGTTATGTGATGTCTTAAAGCAGAATCTTGTCTTTTGTGTGTGGAGCAGCGAAAGCCTATAGGCCTGACGTTAACTATCACAAAATAATGGGCCCAAACAAAGTAATAAGGCCCATTAACATCGAGTAAACGCGTGGAAACCTAATGCGACACCTATAAATACGGTTAACCTCTACAAACCCTACATAATAGCTGCGTTTTCATCTTCTTTAGATTCAGTATGTTTTCTTGAATGTTTTGTTTTGAATAGCAAAGTTGGTGCAGTGATGATGGGTTTATGTAATCTCGTTAATCTGAATTTTTTCTTGAGGAGAAATACTTCCCAACCATTCATTCAAATCCTGAGCACCTTTTGTTTTTAAAGTGTTTTCATTGTTCTTGATTTTGCACATTCCACAGTTTTTGTTTTCCAGAAAATTTAGATTAAATCTTGAATTGGGGATCGCACATAGTTCTTCTTCAAAGCTTTTTAGATTCATTCTAGAAGTGCGGTTTTGAGGATTTTATTTGTGCGTATAATAAAGATCCTATCTGCTTGAGTAATCTCTGTTATTTGTTGACTATAGAGATACGCTCCAATGTTATAGGTTCACATTTATTCTTGCTGTATTTTTAGCTGATATCTCCATAGAGAACCTGTCACATAAAAACATTTAAACCTGCGGTTTCTTGAACCAAACCGAACAGCAAGTTTGACTATATATATTACCAAGATAGTGTAGTAGCGTCAATGGGATAGTGTATGAGCGTCAATGGGGCTTATAAGTTTTAACTCTAAAAACAAAAATTAACATGAGATCTTCTCAAGAAATATTAATTAAAGTGTCAATAGCACGGTCTTGAATCTATCTCTAGCAATTAACTTAATGAAATTGCTTAAAATTACTAATGTACAAGTGCCATTGATCATGGACCAGTTAGTGATTTCGATTGTTCTTGAATGACTCTTTATCAGTGGAGCGTGTAGATGGAGAGACTCTTTTGACACAAAGTGGATACGGATGACCTACTTTTGTCTTTCATAGTTGTGCTACTATACCTGCATACCTTGAAGAATATGTTACCATATCACAAAAAAAATCTTACAAGAAAGTACTAAGCTGAATTGTAAAACAAGAAGATACACTTACAAAACTGTATTGAAGTGAAGTGCTTTGAGCAGAGAGGTCGGTCACTCAACACCCACGGTTTAGAAAAAAGACGAGCAAGAACTTGGAAAATATACTACTTATAAAAAACCTTGATTAGTTTCCTGCATTCAAGAACTTGAGCTCTTGCTTATAAGCAAACAGCAATTGAATCTAATGCTATCACTGACCAATACTCATCATCCAGCAAACTCAGGTAAAAGTACAGACCGCCTTGAGCTCTTAACTGCTCTCTTGAGTTTTGCGATGCGTGAGCCATCATATCACATAGGAGCAGCAATGCATATTGTTTTAGAGGAGAGTCAGACATGATGAAAAGCATCAGGTGTGGTATGATTCCGTTCTCAGCCGCGTGTTCTTGCCTCCTCTTGTTTATCTTGCACAGATTGAACAGTGCACTAATCTGATAAACAAGATTCCCATTCTTGAGCACAAGGTTGGGGATCAAATGTTTGATTGACGCCAAGCAATTTGAATCAGTGGATAAATGATTGGTGGACTCCAGTATCTAGAAAAAAAGGAAAGGCAGTGTAAGTTTCCTGAACAAAATGAAGCTTAACAATGTTTTCAAGTTACTTTTTAAGTTTTAACACGGTTGAACATCTGGAAAAGGCGACTAAGCTTTGGCTGCACATGACTCAAGTAAGGTTTTTTAGTTGGATATTGACTACTGTTGTTTTCTTATAGGGCCCTTTATCTTTTCTTTCTTGACGAATTCACCCCACTATTTATTTCCTTATCTGTTAAGACACTGAATGAAATTTTCATCGTTTTTTAAAAAAGTCGGTTCAAATATTAAAGGGAAATCGCTTCTTTCATTTAGTTTCTGTCATTGTTAATTAATTGCTTTAAAATTGAGGTGGTTAGTATTCATTAATGAACGTATTATCAACACGTTTTAACACTTTTCATAGTTTTTGATTTCCAAGTACAGTTAAGGAGGATATGCGGATGTTATAGCCCACTCAAATTATGGTTTTATAATAGTGTGATCTTGAATTTGACAAAAAAGTAATGTGATCTTTAAGATTTATTCTTGGGTTCACTCTAGGTTCACCAACCAATAAGATTTCATTATTTCAAATTCGATATCTTTTAAAAAAGGAAACAAAATATTGTCAAGTTATATTATACTTTTAAAATAAAAAGTTAAAAAAAAACAAGTTACATAAAAAAAATAAAAAAAAATCTTTTTAACGTCGTCAGCAAAACAGTAAACCCTAAATCCTAATCCCTAAACCCTAAATCATAAACCCTAAACCCTTGGGTAAACCCTAAACTTTTGGGTAAACTCTAAACCTTTGGGTAAACCCTAAACCCTTGGATAAATCGTAAACTCTAAATAAAAATACTAAACCCTAAAACTCTAAACCCTAAACCCTAAAACTCTAAACCCTAAATCCTTGAGTGTTTTAGTGTTTAGTGATTTTGATTTAGAGTTTAATTAAAATTTATCCTAGAGTTTAGGGTTTACCCAATGAATTAGGGTTTAGGATTTATGGTTTTGGGATTAGGATTTAGGGTTTAATGTTTTGCTGACGACATTAATTTTTTTTTTTTTTTTTAATTACTACTATTTTTTTTTTTTTTTTTTTTACATATTAGTTTTAAAAAGATAATATAATTTGACAATATTTTGTTTCCTTTTTTAAAAGATATCAAATATGAAATAACACAATTCTATTGGTCGGTGAACGTAGAGGTTCACCCTAGGGGTAACCCAAGAATAAGTCGATCTTTAATACTACAAAAGTAAGAGTAATTAAGAAAGCATCTAACCCGCCTATGTCACACGGTGGTTTGAAACGCAATTTCGTTTTTATTTCCAGTTTTGTTGGAAATGTATGAGGACCAAAACGTGTTCAACCATGACGTATGAACTATTTGGTCACTTGAACTTCGATTTGGATGTTTGTGGAATTGTGGATTTACAGACTATTAAAACTGCTGTAAATTATGTTTCTCATTAGCTTGAATGGGAAGGCTTATAAATATACTGTCAATAATAGTGACTAACATATGTCTTCACCTCTATACATGTGACAGCTAACTAATATGTACGTGTTGTTACAGATTACTCATTTTGCTAAAGGGTTATATGCTTTGGCGAAACCATTATGCATACTTGCGTAGTAGTACTCACTCTAAAAGATGAAAGAAAAAAAAAGTATACAAAAGTAAATTGAGTCTACAAACGCGTAATCACCAAACACCAAGACTAGAGAGTGAGCCAAAAAAAAAATAGGTAGCCTCATTGGCAACATCATAAGACTTAATAACGAAGAGAGAGAGGGAGAGAGAGTATATTGAGAAAAAGCTAAGCAATTGAGGAACTCAGAGAGATCACCAAACCCTAGCTAAAAGAGAGATAGAGAAGTACTATGTTGAAGACGGTGGACATGACGTCATCTAGCGGGAAGAGATCGGTAGCTAAGAAAATGACGACACCGTGTTGCACGAAGATGGGGATGAAGAGAGGACCATGGACGGTGGAAGAGGACAAGATTCTTGTGAGCTTCATCGAGAAAGAAGGCGAAGGAAGGTGGAGATCGCTTCCTAAAAGAGCTGGCTTGCTCCGATGTGGAAAAAGCTGCCGTCTACGGTGGATGAATTATCTCCGGCCGTCTGTAAAACGCGGTGGTATCGCTCCCGACGAGGAAGATCTCATCCTCCGCCTTCATCGCCTCATTGGTAACAAGTGCGAACATATATATATATATATATATATATATGTTTTATACTATAGTTATTCAGATTACCTACAAAAGTTAATTAAGTTATTCGTATTTTAATTACATGACATAAACGATTATAGTTTATATGTATATGTTCGTGTGTGTTTAGGCATAAACTAGTGATGTTTTTTTGTTAACTAGGGTTTGATTTCTTCTACATAAACATTAATATTATTTCATTCTATTACATATTTTTGATCATTTTATCACTATAGGCATGTAGCGAGTCTTTGTTTTGTTTTGTTTTTTTTTTTTTGTGATAGACATAAACTTTGATTGTTGATTGAGTTTTTCAACAAAATAATAAAATCTCTTTTTCATATTCTTGTTACTGTATTTAATGGAAAGATAGTTCTAGCTAGTTTTTCTGGTTTTAGGGCGAATAGTTCTAGTGATTGAGTTGTTTATTTGTATGAAAAAATGTAACAAAAATGAGATATATATACGCTTGTTATATAGGATTAGCTAGTAAGCAATCATATCGTTGTGAGTTTATAGTCATGCTTATAACTTTTATATACTGTGTGTTATAAGGTGGTCATTGATCGCGGGGAGGATACCGGGAAGGACTGATAATGAGATCAAGAACTACTGGAACACTCATCTCCGTAAGAAACTCTTAAGCCAGGGCATTGATCCTCAAACCCACAAGCCTCTTGATGCAAGCTACACTCGTAAACCTATAGAAGAAGTTTCCGGTGGACAAAACCTTCTAGAGCCTAATTCTAATTCTCACACCGATGATACCACCGTTAGCAGCGGGAGTGGAGCTGGCAAGATCAGTGTCAGCGTATTTGGTGATGAGGACTTTGGTTTCTGTTACGATGACAAGTTCTCTTCGTTTCTGAACTCGGTTATCAATGATGATCCTTTTGATAGTAATATTCCAATATTATCCCAGCCGTTGCAGACGCATGATTTTATCGGTGAGATTGTTGGAACCTCGTCGAGCTTAGGACATGACCAGAGACCAGAAGATATATAGTTTGATGAATCGTGATGTCATTTATATATATATCATGCTTCGATGAGAAGTATGCTCATGTTATTTCAGAGGTTGGTATATATATGTGCTAAGTTGTGTAATTGTGGTTTCTGTGTGATTACAATATACCTCATATATGTGTAACTGATAACATAATCCATTGCGTAAATATATGTGGATAAAGTTAAAAAAAAAATATATGTGTGGATATTAATCTCTTGTTTCTCGCAGATCATGATATTTTCATGCCTAATGCATGCTAATAATTAATTTAGTTATAAAGCTTTCATAAGGTCCTTACAAACAGTCTTATTAATTAGTCTACATATATATTACATATCATCGTCTTTGTGAGTAGTGTAATATTGTAGTGGAAGTGAAATAAAATTCGTGTTTAATTCTTAACTAAACACAGGTTACAAAATGTCTTACATTATAGACGCGATCTTTTTTTATTTGTTTAATTTCCATCAAGCAATTGCAGTCCATCTGTAATGTATATAAAAAGCTACTAGCCCCCACTATTCGGGAAACTTTTACATACTAATGGAAAAAATTCCATTTCCGTGTGTAATGCTAAATTATAATCAAAACTCAAAACCTTCTCAAGTATTTCTCTTAATCCTGTTTATCAAGCATTATCACATGTACGTACAAACATGTATAGATTAATCAGTATATATGGGCTGTATAATAAGTTGAATACTCAAAGTTTCTTAAGTACTGATCCTAGCTTCACATATATCTTCCTTTATGTATATAGAACAGTGTCTATTAACGATTATATAATATTTCCTTACTATAACTTTATAATGTATATGCATGCGTTTCATTATGCAGTTACAGATCCACCGTTTAACAGTCTTATGCTTACTTACTTTATCATAATCGCTGGTGATTGACATGTGTGTGTTCTCCCGTTATAATCCCGTTAAATCGAAAAGAACACCACGTTGGTTTCACACTAAGCTCCAAATTAACGCTACGCAAAAACTCCAAGGAAACAAACGTTGTTAATTACAGCAAAGAAGGGGCCGATTGATCAGTGTACTCGGGCCGGCTCAATGGTGTCATGGCTCTGAGTAAAAAAAAAATTAATTTCTAAATTATTATTTTTCTTTAAAAAATCTGATAGATATATGATTTTTTTTTCAAAATACAAGTATTTTTAAAAGTAAATCTATGAAAATAAAAAAAATACTTTCATATAAAAAAATGGGTTTCATATTTTTAATATTAAAATATACTTGAATTTTTTAAAAAAAATCAAACTCTTATCTATTAAGAAATAGGAAGACAACAGATTGGGTCCGAGACGATCGCACCGCTCGCCTCCTATCCAAGCCGGCCCCGAGTGCGGTTAGATCAACCAAATAAGTTCTCAAAATGAGGTTATTAACATCAAAATATCATTATTATAGTATATTGTAAATTAATAATAAATTTTAATTAAAAATAATTAATTAGACTAATTGAATACTCTCTTAGAGTCTCTTAAAAGTTCTAATAGGAGAACTTTACCTTCACTAATAATTTTGCTAAAAAAAAAAGAACAAGCTTACGGACGTTGACTTAAAAAAAAAAAGAATAATGCCGATATAATTAATCGTTTCAAATAAGAGCCGTTAGATTGATAGACGTTTACAGACGTTGACTTTAAACGAACATCTTTGCATGCGATTATTCTGCTCCGACCTAACCTTCTCTTTGACCCTTCGGTTCACATCACATTCACAGCAGCAAAATTAAATAAATGTATAACTGAAATTCTTTGGCACAACCATATATAGACATAAAATAAAATGATCGTTCTTATGGAATATAACTCAGAATATGTATTTTAAGAAATTTTAATTTATAGTTAGATATCTCATTAATAAACTGCTGGATACTTGATAAGATTTATCGTTGTCCCAAGGTTAAAAGAAAAATCGTCAAGAAAGTGCAACTTTGTGATGTGACTAAAATAATCAAAAGAAACATCTTTTCAAAAAAAAAAAAACAATCAAAAGAAACAATATTCCAGCAAAGAAGAACATCGTAACCGATAAATAAATCGAGTATATAGACATGAAATACATACATAGAGATGCATATAACATACAACATACTCATCAACGTATATATATATATAGGTACACATCCAACACACGCAATTATATACGCCAATAACCAAAATAATGAACAAAGTGGATGAAGAGGTTGATAAAAAAAAATGGACGAAGAATGAAGCTTACCGATATGAACTGGAAACAGTCGCAAAAACTCAAACACACATGCTACACTTTTCTGAACATTGCTGTTCAATGTCTTTCGTTGTTTTTGTTTTGGTTAAAAACATTTTTAATGCTCTCTCTCTCTCTCTCAAATATATTATATATATCGATGGATATGTTGAAGATTTGTAATAACTATGTAAAGCTGAATTGACTGGTAGATTTGGTCTCTTGTTTGTGTTTCCAACGGAAAGCATTGGTCTAATTATTTGGTGATAAAGCAATCATAAAGGAGTGTTACAAAAAAAAAAAAAAAAAAAAGCAATCATAAAGGTTATAGAAACCTGTTAGGTAGCAACTAATAATCTTCATCAGTTTAATCACCTCATCTGTAAATGTTTCTCTTTATATCTTTGAAGTTATCGCCATCGTAGAAGATAGATTGTCTCTTTCAGGTCTTTCTTTTTCTTGTTTAAAAAGAAAAATCTCTCTCTTTTTTTTCCTATTAATAGAAACATTACAACAGTTAAATTCAAACCATATATAGTCTTTGGTTCTCAAAGAAAAAGTTTTGACACAAGATTGGAATTGGAGCTATTGATGAGAATAGGTCCTACACTCTCGTATGGTTTGCCTATTCTCAGAGCAAACAATATTTCTTGGTCATCTAACACTGTTGTTCCACTTTGGTGGATGCATTGATTGATCATTCATCAAATAAAGGTGTACGTACAATAATATCTCTCTGTTTTCTTTTCTCCTATTAAAAGATTCCAAACTTTGTTCACTTGGCAAATCGCAATGTCCATTCTTTAGCTACCTCCTCGTGCTTTTCTCTATCCGACAAGTAGAGCCGTGCGATCACCGGTAAAGCTGGATTGACTGGTACCGAAAGAACAAAGAATTAAAGACTGTTAGGTAGAGAAAGGAAAAAGGAACTTTCATTAGGTAGATCTGACCTGAGTTAACCAATTGAGTAGAGTAGAGTAGAGTAGAGACTTACATGGCTCAGGTTTTAAGAAGATGGTTCTGATGGCTTGCAAGACTTTAGTGATTGTAAGAGCCGGACTCCAACTGTCTCTTAGAATCTCCACACTTAAGTTCCCCGCAGTGTCGACATTGCAATGGTAGATCCGAGTCTTGAACACCACCTGCAAATCATCAACCCACTTAACCAAAAGACCAAAAACGAAAACGAAGTCCCTCAAGACTTAAAACCATAACCACAAAAGGTCAAGACTTTGCTACAAAATGTAACAATAAGACTTTGATGCAAGAGAGAAAACTACTTTAAATGCCAACATATATCGAAACTCTAGACGACTTCTGCTTCAAAAATGATATTACAGTCTAAAGACATCATCTTCAACTCTAATCAAACTTCTAAACCATAACTCAATACCAATTAAACCAATAAAGCTCCCAACTTTTCGATAAAGTTAGCTACTTTCACGAACAATCTAAACAGAGAGAATCAAAAGCTCTCATACCTTTGGTGGTTTAAAAGGATAATCAGACGGAAAAATCATATCCAGAAAAAAGATCCCTCCTTCATAAGGAGTCCCTGCAGATAAGCTCGAATCAATAATCACAACAAGTTCAATCGTATCTTCTTGAGAAGAGAGAGAGAATCAACGAACTGACCCGAGGGACCAATGATGGTGGCGATCCAATGGTAGAGATTATCTCCTTTGGGTCCAGCTGAGCATTCGGGAGGCGGATCCACGTTAAGCTCAGCCATCTCTCTCTGTATCCTCTTCCCGGACGCGGAAACCGATGTCTTCGCTACCCAAGACGACGCCGTTCCTGAGTATCCGGCGTACATCGCCGTCGGTAACGGCTTAAATCTCCCGCTTCCGCCTGGTGTCGTCATCATCTCTTGTCGTCCCTACTCCTCCTCTGCTTATCCAATCCATTTACTTCTTCACCGTTTCGCTTCCAACTCCATTCGAGAGAATAATGTCTGAAACGCAGCGTTTCGGTCTGATTGGTTTAAAACGAATAAAGTAATAATCGCTGACGTGGCGAGTAACCAAGTGAAGAGTAGTCAATAATTTTATTTTATTTTCGTCTGGGTAGTTAATAGTTATGTAATCATTTTGATAGCTAATTCTTATATATTAAAACAGAACTAACAATCAAAAACTTTGATTCATGTATGATTTTTTTAAAAATAGATTTAATGGACATATTCTTAGAAAGTTATGTTACATTTAATCTCTAATCTTATAATTTAAATTTTGAGTCTACTAGAAATTTTTATTGGGTTATCAATAATTGGATTTAAAGAATATATAATCCATTAGATTTTTAGATAATATAAATTAAATAGATATAATTTAATGTTGTAATACTATACCTCCATATGTTAAATATTTAAATATTTGCCAATGTTAACTTTTAAAATTATAAAGATTTTTTTTTAAAATAACAAAAATCATATTATCTAACAATGATTAATCTTTACTACCTTAAACCAATGAAACAAATTTTAAACTATATATTTTATTTTTAAAATTAAACAAAAATTTAAATGTTTAATTATTTACTCGATAATATAAATCTATAAAGCAAAAAGTTTAATTTTTAAAAAAATTTCAAAATTTGTGAAATGTTACAATATCTTTGAATATGAGAATATAAAACAATATGAATATGACAATAAAATAATATCTATATATATATAGTTACAATTTTAATAATGAAATAATAATCCGAAAATATATATATATATATATATATATATATTGAAGAAGATACAAATACATGTGAAAGTTTAAAACAATCTATTCAATGAAAAAAATATACCGTAAACTTATTATGTTTTAAAAATTGATAGACACATATATTATAATATATACCAATTTAGAATTGAAAACATAATATTTATATAAAAATAATGAAAGCAAAAATCCGCGCGGTTGTGCGGATCGAGATCTAGTAATTTATTTAAACGTGATTATCAAATGTATTATTGTGTTTGGATTTATATATTTTTGCTAAAATTTTGTTCCTTTTAAAATCACATGAGTTAGGATCATGTATTATTAGTACCACGTGAATACTCAAATCATTTCGATGGGTAATTATTCAAAATCTATAGCTCTTGTAACACACTGACAAGAAACTTTATTCTCCAATATCAAATTAGTCGATCAAATTTTAGGAATAACGCTAGTTTTTTTTTTGCATGATTTTCATTAGACTACAAGACAAATAATTCACTTGATAATTAAATTTTAAATCACTCTAATTCGGAAGATTTTAGTTCAAAGACGAAGACAAAAAGAATGAGAACATATGATCTCTCACTAGCTACACTTAAACACTACACCAAACTAAAACAATCAACAGAGGTAACCAGAAATAACCAGACCCGCCGGTTACTACAACACTGAAGTTACAGTAGTAGTAGCGTGAGAGCTAACGTTGCCAAGAAGGGAAGATGGTAGATGGAAATGATAAGTGCGTTTGCGTTCCCTCCTACTTGACTTGCGGGTCCTAACGCAGTCGGAGGAAAGTTTCCTCCCGTTCCGTTTGCGTTTAAACTGAGATATAGATAGAACAAGATTTAGAAAAAAGATAAACTTATAAAAAGACATGATGAAGCTCAGCTCGTTTACCTTCCAGTATAAGCACATGTTCTATAGCCTACAAAACACACGCAAGCGATCAAGCTTTGAGAATTACACAATGTAAACAACGCTTAAACATAACGATATAAAGAAATGGGAAAAAACTTACTAGGATCTCTAGGCGTAGTGATGGCAGTACCGTCAAAGTCACAAGTCCCACCAACACCCTTCATCTTCTGGTAATAATCATTATAAGCAAAAGAAGCATGACTCTTGATATCATTCGGTAGATAACACGCTTGTCCCGGCTGAATCGGACCGCAGTTAGCCCGGCCCTGTCCACAAGCCCAATTCAAACCGTCCTCCAACTTATCATCATCAGCATCAGTTTTCGCCACGCAGAACAACGTCGTCCCGTTCAAAGCCTCAGAGCCACCACCACCACCGCCGCTTAAGCCAAGAGGATAAACAGAAGTCCCGTTAGGATAAAACATCCCCCAGTTCTTCTCCGACTCCGGCCCGGACCGTTTGTCCTCATTGTAAAGCTCGTAGACGTACGTGTTTATCGGCGTATCCGGTCGGCTAGGAGGACCAGAGTTGTTCAACACGCGCTTGATCAAGTTACTATTAAACGTCTCCGCGTTACTTACAGTGGCAGCTGTTTCATCACTTCCACCTGAAGAAGGCCAGCCGGTTTCCGTAACGACGACGGGGATCTTAGAGAAGTTGAGAGCCACCATGGAGTAGTAAGCAGCGTCGACCATAGCGTCAAACATACTATCGTAATGCAAAAGCGTGTTTGGGTCAACGATCTGCTTAACCGGAGAGAGCCCCTTGAACAAAGCATAATCAAGCGGGAAAATGCCGTTAGCCGTCGTGTAGCCGTAGTAAGGATACGCGTTCAGCATGAAGAAGGAGCCGGTGTTGTCGAGAAACTGAAGAATCTGATGAACGGTCGTGTTCCAGGAAGGGCTGAAAGTGGAGGTGGACGGAGGAAAGGGTTTAGGCATTACGTCCATTGACATGGGTGTGGAGACTTTGACTTGGAAGTTGAGGTTCGTCGCCACGAGAGCCTTGTGGATGTTGTTGAGAGCGGATGCTAGGATGGGCGCCACGTGGGGGGATTGGGTGAGGACCTCGCTGCCGACGGCGATGGCTGTGATGTTGGTGGAAGGAACGTAGGCGGCGACGTTTTTGTTGATCCACGAGGCGGCTGAGGAAGGGAAGCGTCCTATTTTGAGGATCTCTTGGTTGGTCACGCCGACAGTGACTTGGATGGTGGTGTTGGCGAAGGCTTTGAGCATGTGGCTGTTGGCGTCGTAGAGACGGACGTGTGTGATTTGATGAGATTTGAGGAGGGAGACGATGTCTGAAGGTGAGGGCATGTTGGTGAGATCTGTTCCTATGTTTACGCCTATGAATGCAGCTGTATAAAGAAAATCATATTAGAACTTTGATGGAGAATGATATAAGTGATGCAAATGTGGTTTAAGGTGAAGTTACCGTTTGTAAATGCAAGAGCTGAGATTAGGAGCAAGATTGCTTCTAAAAACCATCTCGGAAGCAGCATCATCACACCTTTAAACACTGACAAGTTCAAAACTTGAGTCATATGCTAATTGATTGTAACTAGTCAAATATGGTAAGAACCCTAGAAATCAAGTAAGCAACTTTTTTAAGATACTAACACATGGATTCCGACAGAGGTGAAGTTAAATGGGGTCAAGAAATTTAATCAAACGCTCAGCCTAAACAGTGAACAAGAATAAACCTATGGAGCATTCGAAAAGCCACACTATTTGTTTTGGGTTAAAAATCTTATCTTTACTTTTTTTTTTGTCGTTTGGTTCTTTCAGGAATGTTCTCTGGAAAAAGGATTTGCAGAGAGAAGAAGAATGTAGAAGATTGAAGTGAAAGCTAGTTTGTACACAACAATGCGACAAATAATCAAATACCCAGATGCAAAATCAAGAAATAGCTAGTAAAGTACCTAGTTAGAGCTTCCCGGCTTCCAGATTTACTTGGAGAAGATTCAGATCACAGACAAAGAAAGAAGAAGAAAATAGAGGGTCGAGGTTTTGCTATTCAGACAGAACAGGGTAAAAGCAAAGTTCAGAGATTTATGTTAGTGTAGTGAACACAGCGAAGAGAGAAAAAAGGTAAAGACTTTTTCTTTTCTTTCGGCGAAAATAATTTTCGAAATTAGAGGAAAGAGGAAAAATAAAAGAGAAATTCACTAATTCAGTGCTCAGAGTGTTAACTTGGTTTTTATGTTAACTTTAATGCGTGGGAAACCAGAGAGGTGTGTATGTGGACTGGGTATGGAAGGTGAGGCTTCGAAATTCAAAGAGCGAACTAAATAAATAAACTAGTACTAATAAACTATTAGTTGATTAAATAATTATACGTCTAATAATTATACAATCTTTGGTACAATAATTATACAATCTTTATTCTTCACACCACCAATACATACGGCTAATAAAAAAAATTTAAAGATCATGTACAAACAAGAAAAGAAAGACTTTGGGTAGCTGCAGACAACAGTTTCCACGCTCTTCTCATGTTCTATTAGGTTCCCCTTTCTTTTTTTTTTTTCTTAATTTAAAATGTATAGATTTGAATCAAAAGAAAAATCCATGTCATGTTAGCCTAATTTCATGTGCGTGCATGACTTCCAAATGTTTCATAGTTAAAGAGACTTTCCAAAATGTGTTTAATTCAGTGATTTCTTTTCATCATTAGGAGTTTTTAAAATCATAAATCGTTATTTTCACATTTTTCCATATCACAGATACATTATCGACAACATCGCCAAGTATTAAAGATTCAAGGTACATGTGCAATGGGGAGAGCTGAATTTTTTCTTAAGAATACAGAAACCAAGAACTTTGTCGGATCAAGAAACGCGTCCAACAGCACACTCACAAGTCATCCAGACAGCTTGAGGGGAAATAAGTGTATAATTTGATGCTTCAAAATAGCTGTAAAGTGCAAAAAGGCCTATTCAATACCAATGGATGCAATACGTCAAAAAGATCCCACATTTCCTAGTAGGACCATTTTCTTTCACCATAACAACAACAAGGCTAGATGAGATCTCTAAAGAGATAAGATGACAAAAAGGCACATGCAACCTCATTGTCATGTCTTTTAAGTTCATTCATTAATCAAAACGTAAAACATAAACACAGATAAAGATCTCCACGAGGCTTAATCTCCTGCTCTGCCTAGCAACCGCCAACCGGGCTCCTGGCTTGTTCAGGCGTGTAGCTCCTGTTTCTTCCTGGGCTCACGCTTACACTTCTTGGGCTACGGCTCGTCACCCTCCCATGACTTCCACTTGAGCAATTTTTCGTTGGTGAGCGAGACAGACCTGTGATAAAACAGAATTAAATAGAATACCAATGGCTTTTATGATCGATCAGAGAACTGTAATAACATCTGAAAGTAAGATATTCAGACAGGAATGCAGAGCTAGTCTACCTAGATTGATGTCTTTAAAGGGGGAGGAGAATTATAGTCACGGCTACGTGATCGAGTCCTACCACCACGACGAGGGGGAGGTGAACGTCTTCTCTGTCATGGAACCTGTCGCTTCTGCATATATTTAAATTATACAAGTTGAGATCACGACCAAGAAGAAGATAGCCTTCCATGTGATGTTTTGCCTCTGCAGCATCAGCAGGATCCACATACTGAATGAAGATGACTTCTCCAAGACTTGATACATCTTCAAAACTTGAATTCAAAACTCAACTTCCTTCCAACATTCACTACCATATAGAACATCTTCCAAACAACTCTAATTACTTCATAGGTCCCTTCAATTCTCTATATTCACTGTTAAAACTTCAACAACTTCAATAAACACGTTTTGAATGTGATCGAACATGGAACATATCACTATATTTCCCCCTAAAATAACTAGAAGAGTATGAAGTTTTTAGGTGTACTATACTTACTAAGGCTGAATTTTCAAGTTACAGCATCAAGACATTTTTGGAAATGAAAGAATTCATGAGCCGCAGATGTGAAGATTTAGGAATGGCAACGAAGAAATAAACTAACTGAAGACAAACAAGATTCACCAAAAGTGGTTTACGAAGCAAAAAGAAAACGATAAGATAGAGAGTCACGATCTAAGTGAAGTTCACACATGCGCTATTTGGAAACTGTACATCGATCCTACACTGCCACTTGTATTCCGCCACAAACAATTATCCACCGAGCCCACCAACATATATGTCGCACTGATAATGATGAGTTATATACATCAACTTTTTTTTTAATAGCCTAAGTATGGAACACATGGAAGCATGAAGCTAACAAGGCCACCAAAGCATTGCAAAGATATGGTCCAATCCAAATAATCTAAGTATCAATGAGAAGGGAATAATGAAAATAAGAAAATACCTGCAATCATGGCGAAGGTTGCGAACCAAAAGAAACAAAAATTTCCGATGATCTACTACGTGTTCGGGTCGCTAATCGACGAAAAAGATAGATGAAGAATGAGAGCATCTAGTAAGCTTATTACCACAGCTCGGGAAAGTGTTGTTGAAAGAAGGAAGGACGGCGAAGAGAGAGATAGCAGGAACCTATCACCATTATCCTACCGACCCTGAATAGGTCCCTTATTATTATTTTGGTTGTAAATGAATTGTTGGGTAAATACTTCTGTTATTATTAGTGTCAATCAGAAGGTCCATATATATATATAAGGTATTAGACCATTATAATGTTATGTTTATCCTAACAAGATAAAGATAAGGATAAACACTATGTTACAGATATACATGGAATATATACTAGATAAACACATAGTCTTTGGTTGTCTTTATCATGTCCCGGATTGGACCTGCAATACGGGCTGGTCCATGGTCGATCATCATTTGGTTTATAACACTCCCTCTTGTTCGACACATCCGGTACAGGTTCGTTGCATGCTTAATGTTGCCTCATTAAAACCTCTCCTGAAAAACCCCAAAACCAATATGACAAAATGGAAAACCAAGGACAGGAAAAAGAGTACAACACATGAACTCCCCCAGATGAATGCATCACTGTA
>NC_027752.1:41035456-41037558 GCF_000695525.1 Brassica oleracea var. oleracea | reverse complement strand
CGTGCTGACTTAATCATACACACACACACGGCTATGATTTTTCTACAGACTTTTCATATGTAAAACATAGCCTGTTTAATCAATCGATAACTTGTATTATTGAACCTTTGAACCATTAAACTTTTTTCTCTCAGTTGGTCTTTATTATGATCACAAGGAATTATAATATTTTCTGTATGGACTGACTGTACTAAGTAAATACTTAGTCTTTCATATTACTTACAGCTGTTGTATATTACAATCCATAAACAACTTAGGAACAAAGCTTGTTTTATGAGAATTTCTTTCTCATATTTCTATGGTATGTTGATACATTTATCCAGTGATCCATTTGCTGTTTACTACACCATTATTTCTTTAGTAAATATCCAGACAAAATCAAACTTGATTTTCTGTAGTAGTATCCACCATATAGGAGCATATCTCTTTATAAATTGTTCCTTGGTCCTTGTGAGTATCCTTGTGTAATCAAGCTATACTTGAACGTTATTTAGAAGGAACATGGACACACTATACCATGTGGTCATGTCCTTTAATCTCACGGAATTTCTTATCTCACAAGATCCATTCACTGGTTTCTTTCTTAGATGGCTTTTCTGTATGTACATGGTTACTACGCCCATCTGTCGTATAATTACTTCGAATTCTTTGAACACCCCACGTCCCTATATAGGTTTTATGAGTACTCTACGTGGGTTCATGATCCTCAGGTTATATCCTTCAAATCCCAAGTACTACAATCTTTTATGAGCTCTTATGTATGTAAATACATCTTTGGTGTTAACACTCTTTATCTTTAGTTTCATACTGTTCCAGACATGATCTAATTAGATTTTGAGATCTTATTATCCAAGACCTTTATACCTTGCAGTTTGGCGTCCCAAACTACATGGTCTGGTACCTTAGATGTGTGGTTGCGCAACCTTATTTCTCTGTCTGAACTGGTTTCTCTTATGAACTCGGATTTGTACGATTCTGAGCACCTTTCATTACTTTCCGAGGTTCCTTATTATTTGGAACTTATTTGTCTATCTCTAATAGACATTGTAGCAACTTGATTGTGTCTCTTAGACATCTAATTCGTGGTGCTTAAGCTGGTATGACTTAGTCATTTTTCTTTTCGGGTCAGTGTGTCTGGCATATATTTCTGCTAGCTTTTATATCTTTTGATCATATTCTTTTAGAACGTCTAGATCATAATCTTTGGTCTGGGGATCTTGCCAAGACAACTATGGTTGATGCCATTATATTTCTCTTTTACTCTTTACTCTTTATCAGCCTGATAACTTTCTCCTTTCAAAGTTGGATAATTAGATTACTATCTTTTGTAATTTGTGTTCTTGGCCACTTGATTAAATCATCCATGTTTGGCACAAGATACATTATAGTTTCGTGGAGGAAGTCTTATTTATGTAATATATATTCTCAATCCTCATCTGAGGTTCCATCTTAAATGGTACACATATATGTGGTAGAATATTCGTATTTTCTTAAGATGGTTTGTGTATATGTCTGGTTTATGACCCTTAATCATTCAGAGGTGGGAATGTCTATGCTTACATGTATGGCCTGATGTAAATCAATATTTATATACATGATGTCCTTAAGCTTTAGGCTGGACGTGGGTGATGTAACATTAGTGAGAGCTTTAAAGCTTTCCAGCCGTGTATATTATGGTTGTAAACCATGGAATCCGAATTTATGATATGATCATGGACTGTGGATTTTAGTCCTCTCTCCCCCTCATGAACATACTCATAATTTCGTAGTGCTTAGGACAGTGGAGCCTTAATTATTTTAGTGATTTTCCCTTTTGTGTACTTATAACAAATTGTGAGATTTTATGGGATCACTTTTGTGCCTTAATTAATTTTTCATCATGTTTTGGATCAAGATGGCTAATATGGTCATGCCATAAGTGTTTATTTCGTGGTGAACCATACTGGTTACCATGGCTTTATGCCTCTTTCATACTGATCCTTAGCATAAAATAAATTAGTAGAAAATATGGGTATAGGCATTCATAATGCTTTTAGGCGATTTTTCAAAAATCTGAAAGGAATCATAGTTTCTTTGCTCACTGGTTCAATGTAGAAAACATT
>NC_027752.1:41034103-41034755 GCF_000695525.1 Brassica oleracea var. oleracea | reverse complement strand
AGATCAAGGGCTTTGTAATCTGAGGGTATGAAACTCGACATCTGAAATCATTATTCAAAACAGGTCTTGATCAAGTAATCTTTTTGAAATTTTTCATGCTTCATATCAATGCCACACACGGACCAAAAGAAATTTTTTTTCTAAATGATGCATTTTCTTAAAACCATACGGTTTAAAGTGTGGATCAATGTATTTTTCAGATTTAAGGTCCTCTTATTTCAAACACAAGGTTTCAAGGCCTTTAGGGATATCAGGAAAATGTTCCATATTTTCTTCATCCCATTGGATCGGATCATTTAGTATAATGATTTTTTTTTTCAGTTCAGATCAGATTTCTTAAAAACTATGAATGATCTATATCCGTAACAGTCGAGATTTCATGTTCAGTATGCAATATTAGTATGCAAACAATATGCAATCAAACAAACCAATTCAATCATGAAATCAGGTTAGGGTTTTCGAAAAATATACCATATATTTATTATCATTATTATTATTTTTTTTCGAAAAATAATCAAATCAGAAATTATTGTGACTTAAAAAAAAAAAATCAGGAAGATTTGATTTATTCAAGCAATTTATTATATACTTTTTGATTTAAAAATAAATATATTTTCTCAGATATATCTCTGATATTTCGATTTTAAATATT
>NC_027752.1:41023336-41033666 GCF_000695525.1 Brassica oleracea var. oleracea | reverse complement strand
TTTTACTGCTCGGATTTATTTCTGGTTTTTTAGGGTTAGGGTTTATGAGAGCAACGTCGTGCTGATAACGTGTTGTAAATGAAGTGTTGGGGAAATACTTCTGTTATTATTACTGTCGACCAGAAAGTCAATATATATACAAGGTATTAGACCGTCATAAGGTCATGTTTATCCTAACAAGATAAGGATAAAGGATAAACACTATGTTACATATATACATGGAATATATACTAGATAAACACATAGTCTCTGGTTGTCTTTATCATGTCCCGGATTGGGCCTGCAGTACGGGCTGGTCCATAGTCGATCATCATTTGGTTTATAACAATCTTTTAATATTTTTTAATTGTAAAAGTGAATTAATAGATTGGATTAAGAGACCCGAAAATTTACGTGTTTCATTGCAAATCTCTTATTTAAGGGGTCTTACAAAAAAAAAAAAATTTTTTAATTAAACACCAAAATATTGATCAATTTTTTCATATCTACTCTCTCATAACTGTTATGCGAAGAAAATGCCATGAGATGAAAATTGTTTATAAAACTTGAAATAAAAGAAAGAGCTTCAGATAACTTGTGTTTAGATAAATATTTTGAATCTTTTGATCTTATGTTTGATCTTGTGTGTAGATAAAGAACTTGAGAGGGAAGAAAGAAGAAAGAACTTAAGAACGTTTGATCTTATGAGAAGAAAGAGCTTGCATACACTTCCATTTATACAACTTTCTAATAAGATGGAACGTTTGATGACATGAGCATACAAGACAGAAACAAATCCAAAAGAGTAGACATCATTCTTGTCTGTTACTTTCCCTGTAAAAAACAGAAACAAAAACCTTAAAGATCCCAAACCTGAAAAACTCTATAGTGTGAGACTCATTCTGCTACATATATAAACTTGATAACCATCAAGAAAATACTCAGAAGCTCTGTTCCCTAAAGTTCCAGTAAGCTTCAAATTCTTGCCCTGAGTCACCAACACAGTGGCAAACCCAAAATCTAATATCTGCACACAAGTAACAGATACTTGCAGACTAAATATAAGAAGAATTGTACATTAGAATATCAATCTTGTCTCAAATAAAATATACTCACTGGAAAGCTACCAACAAATATGAGATCATTGCAATTTATGTCCTTGCTTGGGTTTTGTCATTTGCAATCAATGTATATGCTTGAATCACACAATTCGTTTTAACTAAGATAAGAAGTTACAAATCTAAAATTCACAAGAAAACCTATCAGATAAGACTCCATACCATACAATTCTCTACAGATTCAAAAATCAAGTGATCTATATATTTTTTTTGCACAGGAACTAAAATTGAGTGGGTAAAGATTTACCCCGCTGGATATCCGACAAGGAGTAATCATATAAGGAATCTTAATCACCAGTTCTAGTGGCCTTGCTCACTGGGGGTTTACCGGCTCACCGCTGCAACAGAAGAAATGTGGCAGCTTGACTCGTCCGCATCTCCTGCAGACACAAGAAAGTGTGCAATTAAAACCGTGACATCAAGCTGATGGAAATCAACCTTGAGACCTTCTTGGAGACTCAAGGATGTAACTGCTTCAAGACCAGCATCCACGTTTCTAGCTGTAAGAACAACAGTCAATCCGAAGCTGTCTTGCGATCTCGAGTCCAATACCTCGGTTAGAACCAGTCACCACTGCTACATTTTTCAGAAGACCACCATCTACACATATATCAATTCAAATGCCTAATCACAAGAGGAATGATACTGAACACAAACACTCAATTTCACAACTGTATATAGTTAAAACACTACAAGAGAAGAATGTAAGCAAATTAAATTATGAGATTTAACAGAATGCTTGTCAACTTGAGTAAATCGCAATGATGCTGAACAATACCTCTGGTGGTCAGAGTAAGGGATGGATCGAAGGAGAGAGATCTCATGCATCCTCTTCTCCCTTCTCTCCCACGCTTTCTCCTTGTTCCTCATGGCTTCTTCCTCTGTCGCTTTCGTAGGTGTAAAAGTTTCTCCTAGTCCTGACCGTAGGAAATCAATATCATTTTAACATTAGCCGACATCTCTACAGTTTTTACGAATCCGAAGCTCTTCTCATCGATCGAACCCCGTTGGTTCTGATTCTGATCGAACTCAGGTGAAATCAGCGGCGGGTCGATCGATGACGCTGTTCAAAGGCGGAGGCATACCCACTGCGTGGCTGAAGCTTCGGACTTCCAAGATGCGGCATGACTCAACCGCGGCGCGTTTCAGCGATGTCAGTCTCAACGTCCTTTCGTCGAGGAGCCACGGAGATAGAGGATTCCGATCTTTCGATCGAGAGAGAGCGAACAGAACCAAACCACGAAACAAAGACACTCCTCTCTCTTCTCATTTACCTACACGTGCCATCAAGAACCGTTCCTTCCTTCCCCTAACTAAGAAACATGTCTTAGAACATGATTATTGCAGTTTCTAAAAAGAGGTTTTAAACAAAATAAATCATTTATTTAAATCAAAACTAAATAAAAAGGTAATAAGCGATCCTTAATATAAGATTTTGGGGACCGATAATAAAAAGTATCCTTAAACCACGTGTCAGCAACTGTGAAATTTGATTATTTTTTTTTCTTTTTTTTCTTTTCTCTTTCTTTTCTTTCTCTCCTCCTCTCTTGTCTTCTCCGTTGACGATCTACAGCGAGGTTCAGTCGAGCCGGATCAACAATGCCCTTACTTTGTCTTATGTGCTCAAAGGAGCCTTCAAAATCGTCGAAGGTCCTGTCAGCTCCACCGCCGGGAACCCAGGTTAGGGTTTTCTCCGTCTGATCTGATGAAACGGTTCGTCGAAACCACCGGTGTCTCGCTCGTTTCCCAAGGAATCTGGACACAAGGATGCCGGCGATTCAGATTCCGTTCTCAGCCCTAAGCTCAAGGAATCAGAGAAGAAACTCGTCGTGGGCAACGGCCGTGGCGGCGGATGTGAGGCTTCTCAGGTTGCGGAAGGCGGAGACAAGGGCGAAATCAACATGTGCCCACCGACTCGTCTCGGGCAATTTTACGAATTCTTCTCCTTCTCCCACCTTACTCCTCCAATCCAATGTGAGTTTCCTTCTCGCTAACTCGTCGCGTTCTGAGTCGAATCTCGCGTACTGATTAACGTTTCTTGAATCTTGCAGATATCAGAGGTATGTTCGTCCATCAATTGAAGATAAAGGATTAGATGATCTCTTTCAAATCGATGTAAGGACTCTTTCTTAGTTGTTTGCTTTCGAGAGAAACTTAGGACTGATTTGATATACCATTTTGCAGATTAAAGTTTCAAGTGGGAAGCCTATCACGCTTGTTGCGTCAAGAACAATTTTTTACCCAGCTGGGAAACATCAGCTTCTGTGTCATTCTTTAGTTGAGCTATATAAGCATGCCTTTTGATGCTGTAAGTTTCAATTGTTGAGAAAGGTTTCACCTTTTTATTTTTTCAGTTCTGTTTTGTGATCTCTGGTGTGGTTGTGATTGTGTCTGCAGGCTTATGACGCTCTTATGAAAGCTTTCATTGAGCATAATAAAGTACGTAAAACCATTTCTGCATGTGTTGTGTTATGTTATTAAGAAGGCTTCATAGTATAATAATTTGTTGTTCTGTTTCAGTTTGGCAACCTTCTTCATGGCTTCCGGGCAAACACTTGGGTGGTTCCTCCGGTTGTTGCAAACAAGTAAGCTCTGTTTAGGTTGTTCTGTCTATTGATTCTGTAATGGAGTTAATGTTCTGTTATGTTTATGTTGTGCCTTCTTGTTGTTGTTCTGTTATATTTATGTTTATTCACTAAACCAAAGTCATCCATTTTTTCTTTCTCTCTTTAATCATCACACACTTTTTTTGTTTAAGAACCCTTAAGTTAAGAAACTATGAATGGAGGACAAAAAATTAATTGTTTCTTAACTAAATTCTTAACACACATTTAATACTAAAAAAGTGATTAAGAAATCCTTATGGGGTTATAGGGATAATCATGCTCTTATGTTATTAAGTGTTTTTGATTTTCTTTTAAATGAAAATTCACCTAAGATATCCACTAAGTACGCCCGATAATGATGCATTCAGTTCATCAGTGGGGGTCCATTCAGTTCTTTATCAACTTTTTTGCCATTACCCAAAATCTCCATGTAATAATGTTTTGTTTATTACATGGAGAATTTGTTATTTAATCATCTGGTTAGAAAAGTTTTTAAATTATTGTGTACAAGTTTAAATGATGATGGGAGTATTTTCTAGATAAATTTAACATTATCTTGAAGGTATTTTCTATAAACTTATTGTTACAAATTTATTCGAGTGATAGTAGTTTAAGTTACAAATAACCTGAAAGCAAAGCAAGGTCTTATTGTCATGCAGCCTTGATCAACAGTAAAATAAAATGAGAAAGGTAGAAGTTATGGTTGCAGGAGGGTTTTCTACGAAGAGGTTGTTACACAGTTGATAGAACAGAAAGAGATCGTGACATTTTTCTTATTCCTGAAAAACAGTTTATCCTGACATATAGAATGACATGCATGACATATAGGCCGAGAAATATTGTTGTTGGATGCAATCTCAATCTCAAAACCGTTCAGTTCGATCGTATGGCCATGTTTTAGATACGGGTATTTCCCTATTGCACACTCAACGTGTACAACAGTGTTGCAATCGAAGCAGACGTAGATATCTTGAACATCAGGGTTTATTCCTTTTTCACATGCATCACAAGACAACGACGGCTTGTACCATATAAATGATTGTGTAAAACATAGGCTAAGTGGGTGCATGTCATAGTTGCATTTAACTAACACTGGCAGAGTTGCGCGTGTTGAATCAAAATATAAATCGCATTCGTAACAACATGCCCCACTGTCTAATAGAGTGAGAGGGTGTTGGTGGGCTCCATTGTATAATGGATCAGCAAGGGAAGCACACTTTGCATCCATTTTAAACTCACATTCCTCTTGGCAGCACCGATACATGAAACCACATGATTCTCGTTCACATTGAGAGCAACTGAAGAACCCTTCTTCGATGATGTCCACCTCTAGGGTTAGCGGATGACGGTGAAACGTGTGTTCCAGCTTCCGAGGAAGATTTGCACAAGTGGCATGGAGTGCAAAGTCACATTCTTTACAACCCAAGAAACTACCGGAGCCAATGGGAAGGATGCAGGCTTCACATACTCTTTCGTCTCCTTCTTTTTCACCGTTGACACAGAGTTTCATTAAATCATGGTGGTGACTAAAATGGCGAAACGTTTTGCCATCTACCTCCTTCAACGACGTAACATCTTGATCAGAGTTACTGATTTCTTCAAGTTCTTGCTCCAAATCTCTGCCATCCCACGTAGCTTTACGCGTTGCACAATATGAATGGAGTTTATAATCACATGTCTTGTCAGTACAAATATATCCTCCACATCCCCAAACAAACGAACCATTACAAATTCGACATTTCGTGTTACAATCAGGAACGTGATAAGTATGAAGCAAGCGGTGTGAGTGACGAGTGAGCTTTATAATCTTTGGTAAATAGATACAATCTCTGTGGATAAAGAAGTTGCAGGGCAAACATCCGTACATGTTTATCTCGAACTCACCGACCAGTCCGCAAGCATCACAACTGAAAGAGTTCTTTTTGCGAATGAAGGTGAGCGTATGTTCATGTGTCTCTGGATGATCTATTGTCGGATTCGACTCCATCAAAGCAGTCTGACATTCTTTGTGAAAACAGAAGTCACATAGACGACAATAAAAACAACTGGACTCGTAAGAGATCCATGTTTTACAAATAACGCATATGTAACATCTCTTTTCATAATATTGGGTGGAATGGGGACCGGACTTTTCAAGGGAATGTTTAGGACCAAAAGTGGTGATGAGGTTTTCCATAGGGATTTGTTTGTTACTTTTATGAAACTTCAGTTTTTATTTATAAACGACATTCGTTACATTTATAGAGAACTCATCCGTCTGTGGAAGAAGGTATCGTTGGCTTTAAGATGTTGCTTGGTTTGCAAGAAAAGTAAAGTTAATGCATTGCTTTATGCAATGGACTTTACAATATTGCTTGTTATATTATTTGGGTTTTGAATAGCGTAAGAGTAATCACTTTAAGTGATGCTTTCATCAACGCAGGGTTCCCTTTGTCTAAAGTCTGTTGTCACCTGTAGAATTGGGAGTCTTCGTTTGTGTCGCCCCATTGAGACGGAGACCTTAGATTCTTACTTTCCATGTTTGAGATTTCATGGTTCGCCGTCTATTTTGATAAATTGCAGTTTTAAAATTTAATGCATAACATCCCCTATATATTAAAGGGGAAGCACTTAAATTTTTTTCCTTAAAAGTCTAATCTGACGTGGCTTCACAAGAGACCTCTATTTACAAAAATACATATGTGTCACTTAGAGAGCGTTTGTTAAAAAACGCAAGCTTTAAATGCAAAAAAAAACTTACCTTAACTATTCTTGCCTTTCTCAAAATTAACATTCACGTAACACACCAAATTTTCTTCTCCACTTTATGTTGGTTCTTCAATTTTACAAGCGTACGTGATGTGTTGGTTTTGGAAGACTACGTAAGAGGCATATCAAATTAGCTCTCTGCCAAAGCATGAAGAAGTTTGTCGTGGCAGCTTAGCCGTGGCGGCACCTTCCTGAACCGCCGCGAAGAATATGGGTGCAACCATTCTTACCAGAGCCTCAAACCGGACCTCTTTGTAGCACCTGCAATAGCAGAACCAGAGCTCATCGACAGCTCATCGACGGCCACCGGGAAATACATCGTGGCTTCAACTTGCATAACGTCCAAAACAACGACGAAAATAACAACTAAGATTATTAGAACCACTAATTATCTCCTTATCATAGTAAGATATTTTCTTCTCTTTGAATGAAATATAAAAAAAACAAGATAAACAAGAAATAGCTTTTGATATTGGTTAGGCTCTTTTCTTGGTTTGTATGTGTTAAAAATGCGATAATGACTCTTATATATAGGGTTCTTGAGACGTCTTTGTTTGACTTCTGCAAGTTTCGAACTATGCTTAGGTTTATAACACATAGACAGACCACACAAATATGAACTTTCGAAACAAACGTTTTCGTTACCACGCAAATATCACCAGTGCATACTAACTCTTGTGGTGGTCACGCAACATGCGGAGGGGCTCCGCAGCAAAATAGCTAAGGCTGAGGTTTCTGAAATAGGAATTTGGATCTGCGCCTTGGTCGTCGTCATAGGAATTTGGATCAACGTTGTGTGGCGCGGTTTTGTAGTTGTTGACCGATTTTTCTGAGACCATCGTAAATGGGATCTCTTTGTTAACCGCAAAGTTATTTGTATGTCTCTTACTTTAGTATCTCACTCGGTGGGCATATGGTCTTTGTGAGAGTGCAAGCAGTTCTAGGAGGAATACTTAAATAGATCATCAAAAGGAATAAGAGGTGAAAAAAGCGGTCAAAAAAGGAGCCTCATGCAAACAAGTTTTGTTTTCTTTCTGTTGGGGAAGTGTCGCTTTTAGCATGCTTACAACATTACCAAGGGAATATCTCTGCATGATATTGGATAGTGGTGAAAGTTACTTTGTGGCAGTGACATGCAATGGAATTCTTTTTAAATGTGTCATACACAAACTTGGTAAACCAACATGTGAAGTATATGGCGTATGAGTATATAGCTCATTTTCGTTTTTTTTCAAAATATAAATAAACTAAGGAATATTTGTTTGAAATTGATTTATGTAACATGTCTATTTTGATTATTAGTTAAATCTAACAGACATAAGTTTTATAGAAAGTTGGTTATTATGCTTGGTCTGCAAGTATATTTTGAGTCGTATTATATTAAGGAGATTTTGGTTTGCCATAACTAGGTTATTTCCTTAGTTACAGAGGTGAAATATTCTAACCTAATGTTAATACGATTGTAAATATATATTAAGCCTCGCCTCTATTACTCTCCATCCCAATAAAATAACCTAAAGTACGTTCGAGTTCAAGATGGTTGACAATTTTGACAAGGTTATGGACTTGAATCCTTCTTTATACCGTTTGCATATTAAAACTTATGGCTTCTTTCAGCAATGTGACTGACCTCAAACCTTTCAAAACAATGTGGAAGATCAGGGTCAGGATCATTCGACTTTGGAAGCAGTACTCCGCTGCAGGAGGCTTGACAATTGAGATGGTTGTGGTCGACTGTAACGTTAGTTTCTTAATGTTTTTTCTCTTATCATATAAACCTATTTTTTCTATCAAACGAAATTGAAAGAAGCATTTTACTGCCGATGTTTTTTTCAGGGCGTGAAGATTCATGCGTCTGTGAAGAAAGATTTGGTTAATCAATTTGATCCGCAGCTGTCCGAAGGTAGTTCAAAGATATTCATCAACTTCTCAGTGGGACAGTCATGTGGTTCATACCGAACTACTAACCATCAATACACGATCTCTTTCCTTGAAACCACACGTGTAAGAGATTGCGATTTTCCTGCTGAGGTTTCCGGGTTTGATCCTGCAAACTACCGTGATATTCTTGATGGGCGTGAATGACTAAATATCTATTTTCTTGATGGGCGTGAATGCACCTTGATGAGCGGGCACTGGTCGCAGCTCCCAATAATATCAATTATAATAATATCTAATATCTATATTATTTTATATGGTTATATAGTTCTTAAGCTTATAATAGATGCAATTTATAGTATAATAGCTTGAGGAACCGGCTGCTATACCCCTTGCTCTTAAGAATTTGGTTGGAAAGACTTATTTGTTCAAGGTTGGTATTGAAAGAGAAAACTTTCTCTATAGCCATGACACTTACAAGGTCACTAAGATTATCACCAATGATGAGATAATTAGTGAGTTTGATACAAAGGTCTACCCAAAGGTATCCATTTGAGTTTTGCATTTAATTATACTTATACCGTTTCGCAGTAGTTTGCTTAATGTGTGCCCTTATATAATTGCCAGCTACCAAATCTAACCTATACAGGCGACAATACCGTACTCTCCGATGCACCAGAGGTTTTTGTTTTTTTAGTTTTAATTACTCCATACTCCATGTCTAGAATGATTTTATCTATTAGTTATATAACTTATTTGGTTTTCCTTACAGGGTTCCCTCATCCTATCTGCTGAGTCTTCTGAAGAAGTTGAACGAACTGATCTTACTCCAGCCAAACGCAGAGGGACGACTATTGTTAACTTGGAAGAAGCAGTCGATCAGAATTCGGTTACAAGGACTCCATGTACTACTCGAATCAAGAAGGAAAAGACTGAAAAAGTGGCTAATGAGTTTCACCAGGAAGACATGTTTTTTAGAGGCTTTTTCCCCATTTTTTTTACTCTTATGTTTGAGTTTTCATTTTTGGTTTTTGACATTTTAATTATCGGTTTTGGTTTTTCTATTGTGTTTTGGAATATTTTATTTAATATAAAGCCTCTATTTTTATTATGTTTACATTTACCCATTCCATGCCATCTTTAATATATAGGGGATAATCTAAATTAAGTTATAAGTAGCTGTTGACCTCTCTATTCTCTGTCGTTTCCTATTAACATATATCTTTCTATTATTCATATTCGATTTAAATTTCAATACTATTTTCTTCAATGATGCTACACATTGTCATTCAGGGTGTGATCTTGCATCTCGGTTTACAAACAATATAACAGTAATATGGCGGTATATAAAGGTATGCACGGTCTTACAAGATGTTTTTCATAAATGTATGTCCTCTGAACATCATGTTAGAGGTCTTTCATAATGATAGCGATCATGGGATAAGTTGTATAAAATAATCAGAAATAATTCAGTATATACATACTTGAAATAAATTACAAATGTGTTACTTGCAAACTATGTCAATAAAGCGCAAAGGTTAAAAATCTTTTTAAAATAATTTAGTATGCATTTTTGTAAATAGAGATGAAGCCACGTCAGATTAGATTTTTAAGGAAAATTTTTTAAGTGTTTCTCCTTTAATATATAGGGGATTATGTTTTTTGAAGGTCGAATAACCTTCAATTGCTTTTATGATATTTTATTGTTTTTTATAAATCAGGAACACTATTATTTATTTATTCCATATTGTTATGGTTTCGTTTTGCATTTAGATTAATCTACGAAAATAAACAAATTTCGATGTTTTGACCTATAGTTTCATAGTTTATTAACATAAAGACGAGTTCTAGACTTCAGTTTATCAAAAAAAACATGTATAATCACATTGGTTGCCAAGTAGTTAACATCTATATCAACATCAAGTCAGACTATCACTACAAGAAAACAGCGATATTCTGACGGACATTCCGACGGAAAATGAAATCCTCGGAATATACCGA
>NC_027752.1:41001147-41016708 GCF_000695525.1 Brassica oleracea var. oleracea | reverse complement strand
GACATTTCCCTCGGAATTTTCCGAGGGACAACTCCCTCGGAAAATTCCGAGGAACGGATCCCTCGGAATATACCGAGGGAACAGTTCCTCGGAATAAACCGAGGAAAAAGTCCGTCGGTATACTCCTATCGATCGATGTATATATGTCCAAACACGCATCGATCGATGAACTTCCGAGGAATTATCCCGACGAAGTTCTACCTCGGTATATTCCGAGGACTTTTCCGACAAACAAGGGATCCTCGGAATTTCCTCGGAAATTTATTTCCTCGGAATTCCGTCGGAAAATTCCGAGGGATTTCAGAGGAAAAAAGAAATTCCGAGGAATTATTTCCGACGACGTGTTTCGTCGGAATTTCGTCGGAATAACGATATTCCGACGAAATTCCGACGATTTTTTCCCTCAGAATCCTTGATGTTTTCTTGTAGTGTATACCCGACTCATAAACTTCGGGTTAATGATATTACTCACGTATACTCACATAGTCGTAACATCATAGTTAACTGAATCATACCTTTATATTTTTTGCACCGTTTACTAAAGCTACACCTTATATATACATAATCATAATATATACAATCAACATATTTTTAGATATCTAATCCCGCGCAAAGCGCGGGTTACTACCTAGTAACTAAATTAAATTGATTAGTTAATTACTCTATTTTCTTAGGATTGATGATTTTTTACTTTATATAACAAAATTATTCGATAGTACAATAACAAATGAGTTGAATGTAAGACTTAATCTGTCATATTAACAGTGTTGGAGAAAATACTCATTTTTTATAGATACAAAGGGACCAATATGTTAACTGATTAGAATTAAGTTTACGTGATTCCTCTTTTGATTCAACAACTTCACTTCTGTATTGCAGTTATTAACAATTACCTTCCTTTACGCTTTGTATGGATCATTGAATGTTAAGTGTTTATGTTAGTAAGTGACTATTGGTAGTTGGCTTGGTGCCCTTACGTAGCTCTAATTAACGTTCGGGAGGTTTGACAACAACATTGGAGACGGTGAGTTTCATGTTTCTCTTCTTGACCTCTCCCCTCTTAACAACGTACAAATCACTGAGATTTAGTTTAATATTATGATATCAAGCTGGAAGGTTCTACTCAGATACATCTCAGACAAAATTGGATGTAGTTACGACCAGTGGAATATGTATGTGCGCTTTTGACACAGATGATCATGGTTCATTGGTTATAGAGGCAGGTGATCCTATCTCCAATGCTGTCAAATGCAAATTCATTTACACAAATGCAAAAAGCTTGCTCCTAGCAACTCGCATTTTATTCTATGGATTTATAAATTGATTATCTAATGCCTGTATATCTTACAAATTGTGGAACAGTTGAAATTGCAAGTTATATTATATTCCTCGTGCTATGTTTTATCTTCTTTAAACCACAAATACTCCTTCCATTTCAAAGTTAGTTGTCGTTGTAGAGTGAGATTTTTGTTTCAAAATAAGTGTCATTTTATAATTTCAATACAAAATTTATTAACTATATTATTTTTTATTGGTTGAAATATGATTAGGTATATCGGTAATGAATTTTATTTAATGGAGGAAGTATAACGTATGAAAAAAATGAGGTAGACCCGAGTTAAGTTTCGTTTCTGAGACAGGGCCTAATCCCATTGAACTTGAACCCGACAGAAGTGAAACAAATGATGTTGTACTACTACTGAGAAATTTACTAGATGTTCCTCTAACTGCAAAACCGAACAGATCCAGTATTTGTCTTAGAAGATCTCTAACGCAGAGTCATCATGTTTCTAATGCCTACCAGATTCATGCATGAAACAACTTTTTCGGAAACTGCTGAATCGTTATAGAGATTATTGTGCCAAAGGATTGTTATATCCAGCTAATATTATGCCTAGTTAAGCCATATCATGTAAACTTTGGGGGTGATTGGTTAGACTTTATCTCACTATTTTAGTTTTATTTATTTTTAAAGCACTTAATTTTACCAATCATGTTGTAGTTTTATTTTTGTAAGTTAAATCCTACAACATATTTCTATTAATTTTTACCAATCATGCTTTACCTTTACTGTTAAGGCTACAGCGAAAAAATTAAAGCAATTTTTTTCTTATGTATTTTAGGCAAAAAAACGTACATCTTTGTTTTATAGGCTGTAGAAACTGTACAATGAAAAACTATCTATAATATCAAATAAATTAGAAAATCATAATAAAAACATTTATAAATATTTTAGTTTAATTCTGGGTGTTTTTAAAATTATCGATTTTTTTTTAAAAGATAAATATTATTTACATATCACATTTTAAATAACAGTAAAAATTTATAATTTATAAAAATCATTAATATAAATTATTTTAGTTGACAAAAAATAATTATTTTATATATACATCACATATTTTATTTTGAGATTTTTATAGTTTACAGCTACAACAAATTTAAGTACATCAAAAGTCTCTGCAAGAACATCTAAACAACTTTATAGCTACATGCAACTTAACTGCAGCTAAATTTTTACAGCTAAATTCTTACCACTACAGTCGAACCAATCATCACCTTTGTCTCCAAAACTTGTCGAACCAATCATCACCTTTGTCTCCAAAACTTATCACAATGCCCATGTAGCTTCAGTAGTGGCTCATTAATTGAACCAAATTGACAAATCTAAGTTTGGGATTAAAGAAAGCTCCCTCTTATTGATCGTGAACGAAACGTATTTATACAACTCCTATAGATAACACCAAAGCCAAAGATAAATATGAAATTATAAGGATAAAGTTAAGTCCTAATTATCTATCTCCAATACCCCCCCTCAAGTTGGAGCATGAATATTGTTGATGCCTAACTTGAGAAGAAATGCATCGAACTCTTTGCGTCCAAGAGCTTTGGTCAAAATGTCCGCTAGCTGATCATGCGTCGACACAAATGTTGTTCTGATAACGCCTTTAGTTATCTCATCCCTTACGAACTGACAGATGATCCCCATATGCTTTGTTTGTTCATGTAGAACTGGATTGGCGCTAAGATGCAATGCTGATTTGTTATCACAGCAGATCGTCATTGGCTCCTTGTGATCAAACCCGAGCTCGCAGAGAAGTTCTTTGATCCAAATAAGCTCTTTAGTAATAGCTTTCATTGCACGAAACTCAGCTTCGGTAGAAGACAAAGACACAGCATCTTGTTTCTTTGTTTTCCAAGATACAGGAGATGTCCCAAACTGTATTATCCAACCAGTGAGCGAACGGCGAGAGAGAGAACATGCGCCCCAATCCGCATCGCACCAGCCAGTTATTGAAAGCGAAGTGTTGGCTCGAAAAAGAACACCTTGTCCCACAGTACCTTTCAAATATCGAACAACCTTCAACGCTGCTTGCCAATGTTCTTCCTGTGGTTTCTGCATAAACTGAGTGATTATATGAACTGAATATGCGAGGTTGGGTCGCGTTGCAAGAAGGTAGATAAGTCGACCCGTAAGCCGTCGATATTGCTCTGGCTCCGCAAGAAACGCTCCTACAGATTTTGCAAGTTTATGGTTTTGATCCATAGGTGATCCTGCTGGTTTGCATCCAAGCAGTCTACATTCTGTAATAATATCAAGAGTGTATTTTCGTTGACATAAGTAAATTCCTTGAGAACTTCGAGCAACCTCTAGGCCAAGAAAATATTTTAGTGCCCCCAAATCCTTCATACGGAAGCAAGTAGACAGATATGCCTTAAACTCAACAATCGCAGTAGATGAGTCTCCAGAGATAATTAAATCATCAACGTACACCAGAATTCGAAGCGTAACCTTGCTGCGAGAATACACAAACAAGGAATGATCTGAATGAGTTTGAGTAAACCCATACTGTAAGAGGGCTTTAACCAGTTTGGCAAACCAACAACGAGGAGCCTGTTTTAAACCGTATAGAGATTTTCGCAGACGACAGACTCGAGAGTCATTAGGCCGAACAAACCCTTGAGGAATCTTTATGTATACTTCTTCCAGAAGATCTCCGTGAAGGAATGCATTGTGAACATCCATTTGATGAATCTCATGACCCATCTTTGCTGCTATATCAAGAAAGAACCGGACCGTTGTCATCTTGGCGACAGGCGAGAAAGTTTCAGTGTAATCCAAACCTTCTTTCTGATTATTTCCCAAGACTACAAGACGAGACTTATGGCGCTCAATAGTTCCATCAGCTCGTAGCTTAATGGTGTATATCCATTGAGTACCAAGAGCTGTCTTATCTGAGGGTAATTCCTGGAGATCCCATGTATGATTTCGTTCCAGAGCATCCATCTCAGTTCCCATAGATTCACGCCATACATTGTACTTCATGGCTTCTCGAAAACTTTTTGGCTCAATATTTGTCGTTAGAGCAATAAGGTAACTGCGATGGGAAGAAGAGAAACGATCGTATGACAAGTAATCAGACAGTGGGAAAGACGAACCTGAGGTAGGCTGAGGCGCGGATGATGGAAGAGAGGAAGTGATGACAGGGATTGTAAGTACCGTGTTGACTACGTAATCTCGGAGTCGAGTAGAAGGCCTTCGTGTACGCTGTCCGCGACCCATGTTATCTGTATTTGTAGGTTCGTTTGCTGAGTCCTCTGTTTGGGTAGTAGTATGGTTTGGTTCTGAATTCTCTGTTACAGAATCCTCTGTTTCTGAATGATTGTCAACCGATGACTGAGGTATAACAGGCCCTACTGTGGTCTGGTTGTCGATACTGGTTGTAGGACTCGTAACAGAGTATGGAAAAACGTCTTCTTGAAAATCTACGTCCCTTGATATGAATACCGTTTCTTGATCAAGATCAAACAGTTTCCAGCCCTTAGTGCCAGATGGATAGCCAAGGAATAAGCATCTTCTACTTCTTGGAGCAAATTTATCGCCTTTAGTGTCTTTGTTATGTGCATAAGCTAAGCAGCCGAACACACGGAGGTGATTCATACTAGGAGGCTGACCGTGAAGTATCTCATATGGCGTTTGGTTCGCAAGCAGAGGTGTTGGCGTGCGATTAATGAGATGTCCTGCAGCTAGCACACACTCACCCCAAAACTCGATGGGTAAGTTCGCCTGAAACCGTAGAGCCCGCGCAATGTTGAGAATATGTCTATGTTTTCGTTCAGCACGTCCATTCTGTTGTGGTGTATGAACACAAGACGTTTCATGAAGAATTCCCTGTTCTTTAAAGAAACGAGTAAGACACAAGAACTCGGTTCCGTTATCACTTCGTAGAGTTTTGACTTTCTTGGAGTATTGTCGTTCGATCAGGACCAAGAAGTCTTTAATTTGTTGTGATACTGTCGTTTTGTCTGGCAGTAGATACACCCACACTGCACGAGAACTATCGTCAATGATTGTAAGAAAGTATCGAGAACCACAAAGTGCTGTTGTTCGATATGGTCCCCATAGATCACAGTGTATTAAATCAAAAATCTCTTTAGCATTATGAAGACTGTCTGGAAAACTAAGTCGAGTCTGTTTAGCTCGAAAACAAATATCACATGTTTGAATAAGATGATCAGCAGATGGTGAACTCTTAATCTCAGGGATCATGCTGGTAACACGAGATGACGGATGTCCAAGGCGACGATGCCACAAAACTGAATCTTCAAGCACAGTAGTGTGGAGCGACACGAACGACTCTATCCCTCGAAACCGGTACAATCCCTCTCCCTCTCTTTCACCCGCTCCAATCAGCATCCTCGAAGTACGGTCCTGCAAGATCATGAGTTTATCAGTAACTTGACCAACAAGAAAGTTATCAGTAACTAGCTGGCCAAACGAGATGAGGTTGGTATGAAAGCCGTTGACATAATACACATTATGAATGTGTAATTTCGGCGTTAATGTGACCGTCCCCTGTTTAGACGCCACAGCTTCAGACCCTGCAGGTAAGAGAACCGGAATGGGTGCAATATCACGAGTGTTTTCCATTATCTCGAGACATCCTGTCATATGGTGAGTAGCTCCTGTGTCTAAAATCCAGACACAATCATCTGTCTTACCCTTCAAGGAATCTGCAGATTTTCCTTTGTTTATCAACTTCTGAACGATATGCCATTGATCGTCTGTAATACCGCTGAGACCAAGACGATCTTCATCTGTGATTGTTATGTTGGCTTGAAGTGTTGGTGTAGTTGTCTTATTGACCATAGCTGTATTTGCCTTTGGAATAATAGCGCGATCCTGTCCAGCAGCATTGTTTGTGTTGTTGGATTTGCGATTGTTGTTCCTGCCTTTCGAACGGGTATCCTCCCACCAATCTGGATAGCCGATAACTGTAAAACATCCCGAAGCTTCATGTCCTGTTCGACCACACACAGTAAAATGGCGAGAAGGATCCTTATTGGCAGGACGAGTATTGTCGCGTGTGAATGATGTATTTGGGCGCGAGTTGTTTGATGCCCGAGCCTGAGACGCAAAGCTCATAACCGAAGGTTCTGGTGTAGTTGTTGATCTGAGAATCTCGTTTTGAGATATTGTTTGATAGATGCTGTCCAGGTCTGGAAGAGGAGATATGGCACATATTTGAGACCGTATGACGCCATGTGTGGAGTCATCAAGTCCGGCCAAGAAATCATGAATCTTTAGGGTCTCTGCTTCCTTTTCTTTTGCTGAATTCAGATCGCATTCGCACTTGCCACAGCTACATTGTTTGGAGTTCATACATTCAGCAATCCCATCCCAAAGTTTGGTGAGACGGCCAAAGTATTCGTCTACGCTAGCTCCATCCTGTTTGCAGTTGGCGAGTGCAATACGAAGTTGTTGTAGCCTTGCCCCACTTTTAATGGAGTAACGCTTTTTGATGATATCCCACAAATCTTTTGCGATCTCCCGAGTTGAAAGAGAAGATCTGATTTTTGGCTCGATTGTTTGTTTTATCCAACCTACAAGAAGATGATTGTTTGCAATCCAATCTTCAAGATAAGATGAATCGGCTGCCGGTTTAGGTAGACTGCCGTCAAGAAATCCAAATTTCTTTCGTGAGCTTATAGCCATGCGAAAGTTGATTGCCCATTCATCATAATTTGATCCATTGAGAAGAGGTTGTGAAATAACAGCTCCCGGATTGTCATTCGATGATAGGTCGTATGGAGAGATTCTTTTATATTTGACATCGCCAGTTGCTGGTGGCTCTGATACCATGACAAATCTAAGTTTGGGATTAAAGAAAGCTCCCTCTTATTGATCGTGAACGAAACGTATTTATACAACTCCTATAGATAACACCAAAGCCAAAGATAAATATGAAATTATAAGGATAAAGTTAAGTCCTAATTATCTATCTCCAATACAAATAATTCTCTGATCTTAGTTTCCGTAGTACCTTATTGCTACATTTAGACTCATTTATGTCAATGATATTTTCAGTGACTCCCAAGTACAGGTAGTTGTACTTGTCTCTTTACGTTTTACAATAAGGAGGAATCAGAATGTTATTAAAAACTACGTCTTCCTTTTTACATCATATTATAAGCGTAATCCATCTTGTTTACTTTGTAATCATGGATATTTCAGATCTAAAAATTATATGCAGAGTAATCTTGATTTTTTTTGTTTTAAAATGGAATGATAGGTGAGAATGAGAGATCAATGCATCTGAATTGCTTGATTTTGGGACGATGACAGGTGAGCTATGGGATACCAGAAATGACTTTTATGATTTTTGAAACTTGCTTGAACTTGTCATTGAGCGAATGAAAAGACTCCACACAGAGACTCAGAACTCAAGAATCACATATAATAAAGGAGATATGTGGATAATAAAACCAGATGGAAAGAGACAGAAGATCATAGTAATTTTTTCCATGGAAAGTATACGTTGCATTAAATCTATGGATCTATCTTGGGGTTGTATTTGTTCAAGCCAGCTTTGCAACATTATGGATACTAGATCCTTTCTCCGCGCTACACGCGGATAATATATTTAAATTTGTTATATTTATCATTTTTATTTATCTGCAAATTTTTGTATATTAAATTATATATAACTAATTTTTAAATTTGATTTTTTTATATATTTTTAGTTTGAAGTAAGTATTTCTATTATATATAACACAATTAACTAATAAAATATGAAGAATCAAGTCCGAGATTTTAGAGTTATGTAAAAAAAAATATGATTATGTATAGAACATAAATTATCTTAGTTTAAAAGATCGAAATCTTATCTCGAATAAATTCACGAAAAGAAAAAGTACTCCAATAACCTACTTAAAATATAAAACCCCATTTAAAAAAAAACGTACTTAATAATATTTTTTTACTTGTAATAGTTGAAAACTAACAATTGAATATCAAACTAGAATATTATTTTAATATATCTAATGGTAAAATATTAATTGTAATAAACAAATTTTGAATTTTGTAATATTACATGAATTAGAAGTCTTTAAAATCTAAAATCTATTTTATTAACATAATATATTTTTATTCATTTATTATTTTGACGTTACAAAAAATTGTTTTAGTTTTATTTGTATATTATTTTTTTTAATAATAAAGTTTCTTTTAAAGTAATATTAAAATTATCAAGAATATAATATATTTAAAATTATTTATTTAAATATATCCAAATATGATGTCTCATTTTTATGTGTGTTTGCGTTGAGCATATTTAATTTGTTGTATATTTAATAACACCTTGTTGCGTGTCGTTCTGTGGTTTTAATAAATGTGTTGTCATTTCATTTTTATTGTTACTAACATGATTTTTTAGTGATAAGTGATAATGTATTTTTAACGTTATATATTATATTTTACCGTATATTTTCTAATTCTTCATGCTGACATTTTTTGTAGAATCATTTTAATTAGATAATAGGTTTAAATATGTAAATTAAAATGTGTATGTTGTAAATTTAGACTTATTAGTGTAACTGAGCACTATCAATTATGGAAATTATATTATGATTTTATTTTACTAAATATTTCTTTTTGTGTATAGTTTTTTGTTTTATTTTGTATTTTTACAATTTTATTGCCTTATTCTTTAATTACAAAGAATTGTTATTTCCAATTTTTGTTTCATATACCTTAAAAGTGTTCGGCTGATTTTTGTTTGTTTTCTTTCTCCAATTACAATGTACAGTTCGACCGTTTTTTTTTGGATCAAACTACTAATATCATCAGATAGAAAAACTTAAACTTCAAGAATTGAGTGAGTATTTGTGCAAGAGAAAACTGATTTAGCCACTAATATAGTGAGATATTATAATATTAAAAGGTATGAAAACTCTTCTCTGTTGTCCTATGCTAGACATAATTAAGTTGTTGTCAATTGATTCTATATTTGTGACAACGGAAAATACATCTTTATGTCTTCCTTACATCATCCTTAATTGGTTTACGGTTTGACCATTTTTAATATACTGTGAGTAACATAATATTAGATGTTGATTATCTCCTTTCAATTAGGAACGCACAGAATGAGAGAAATTCAAGGTGAGACCACTTTAAAAATTGTGTCATCATATATAGAGTTAGTTTATAGATTACTCTATCTATTTCAAAATGTAATCAGTTTTAATTAAAATATGTAATATTTAAAATATATTACTTTAGAAAACTGTCATTTAATATATAAATTTAATCAATTACACATTAATTTACATAATTTAATTGACCACACAATAACCAATAAATATAAAGTTACATTGAAATATAAAAACAATTTATATAGTGAAACAAAAAATACTTTTAAACCATTATATTATAAAACAAAAGGAATATTCAAATTATATGGAAACATTAGAATAGTAAGAATCAGAAAAGCTGAAATCTCAACGTCGATCATTTACGTCGGCCATGCCTTAGACCATCTCCAATGTATTTCTCTATTTTTTTTTCTAAAAAGAGGAATTTCATAATAGAGATGGATTTGTCTCCGATGTATTTTTCTATTTTCTCTCTTAAAAAAAATATTCTTGATATATTATTTTCTAAGTATACAAATAATATTTTTTATTTGTGAAAGTTGAAAACCAGCCCAATTTATTCTAGTATTTTATAAAATTATGATATTATTTACACTAAATATTTCTTTACAAAATATTATGTAAATAGAAAAATATAAGTATATTTATATAAATAATATATTTCACTAAAAAAATATTTTCGGTTATAATTGTTTAAGTAAAAAGTTAAAGGATCATTTTGTAAAAACAAATAGAGGAGGTGACGTGACAAAATATAGTTTCTCATTGGCCGATTATTTTCGCCTACGTTGACACTCTATCTGAGGCTTATATCCTCCAGTTTTAATTAAAATCTTTAATATTTAAAAGTTATTACTTTAAAAAACTGTCATTTAATATATAAATTTAATCAATTACACAGTAATTTACATAATTTAATTGACCACACAATATTCAATAAGTATAAAGTTACATTGAAATATAAAAACAATTTATTAGTGAAACAAAAAATAATTTTAAACCATTATATTATAAAGCAAATGGAATATTCAAATTATATTGAAACATTAGAATAGTAAGAATCAGAAAAGCTGAAATCTCAATGTCGATCATTTACGTCGGCCATACCTTAGACCTTTTCTAATGTATTCATCTATTTTTTTTTCTCTAAGATAGATGAATTTCATAATAGAGATGAATTTGTCTTCGATGTATTTTTCTATTTTCTCTCCTGAAAAAGAACATTCTTGATATATTCTTTTCTAAGTTTACAAATAATACTTTTTATTTGAGAAAGTTGAAAACCAACCCAATTTATTTTAGTATTTTTGAAAATTATGATATTATTTACACTAAATATTTATTATGTAAATAAAAAATATAATTATATTTATATAAATAATATATTTCACTAAAAAATTATTTTCGGTTATAGTTGTTTAAGTAAAAAGTTAAAGTATCATTTTGTAAAAATAAATAGAGGAGGTGACATGACAAAAATATAGTTTCTCATTGGCCGATTATTTTCGCCTACATGGACACTCTATCTAGGCTTATATCCTCCTTTTATTATTTGTTAGAATAGTAAGAATCAGAAAAGCTGAAATCTCAATGTCAATCATTTACGTCGGTCATGCCTTAGACCATCTCCAATGTATTTTTCTATTTTTTTTCCTGAAATAGAGGAATTTCGTAATAGAGATGAATATGTCTTCGATGTATTTTTCTATTTTCTCTTCTGAAAAAAACATTCTTGATATATTCTTTTCTAAGTTTACAAATAATATTTTTTATTTGTGAAAGTTGAAAACCAACCCAACTTATTTTAGTATTTTATAAAATTATGATATTATTTACACTAAATATTTCTTTACAAACTATTATGTAAATAAAAATATAATTATATATATATAAATAATATATTTCACTAAAAATAGTTTCGGTTATAATTGTTTAAGTAAAAAATTAAAGAATCATTTTGTAAAAACAAATAGAAGAGATGACATGGCAAAAATATAGTTTCTCATTGGCCGATTATTTTCGCCTACGTGGACACTCTATCCAAGGCTCATATCCTCATTTTATTACTTGTTTGATGTGTCTCTTAATTGCAGTTTTCTATGGCTTTAACTTGAAAATCTTTATTTGGGCTTATTTATTTATTTATTTTTATATTTTCTGATTTGGAAAATATTTATGGGTAACTCACAAATACAAGCACACACTAGGTGATTCTCTTGGTTTAAAAATTGATAAATATAAATTGCTAAATTGATAAACATTTAAAAATAATTCAATTATAATATTGATAAATATATTCTCTTGGTTGTTTATAAATTTTAAGTAATTTTGTAATTTTTATGTATGATAAATAAAAAAATGTACTAAGTGTCTTTATGTTTTCATCTTAGTTAGATATGTGATTTCAATTATAATATTTTTTTATTTTTTTAAGTATTCATTTTGGTACGTCAAGTTGCATCTATTCTTTTAAATTGAAGATGATTTTTTGTTTAATCAGGTTAAAATTGGCTTATTAGTACCAATTCAGATTATCCTCTTATATTTTAAATATATTTTATAAAATTTTGTATAGTTTGATGTATCTTGTTTAGTAAAACAGAAAATAAAAATATTAAAAGAGGTATGCATTAATAAATATAACTTATAATATTTTGAAAATTCATACAAATGTATGACTATATATAAAATATATAAATTATAATAACAGGTTTATTTAACTGTTCATATTTTGATTGGTTTTGTTATTTATATTTTGGTATATTGGGTTATATTTTTTGAATTGAATCATATTTTTTTTGTTATAATTAGACTAAAATAAGAATAATATTGTTAATTAGATTTTCGTTTAGTTTTTCTTTAGATTGATAAAATTATTTATGTATAATTTGATATATGTTGTTTTGATAAAATATATAAGTCCATACTTTTAAATTTTATATATATATTTCATTTTTGTTTATGTTTTTCGAAAAATATAAAGAAAAATAAAAATAAATTTCGTTTCTATAATATATCTTTTCATATTTTATAAATATCTGCTTGTATTATTTATGTGCTATTGTAAAAAAGGAAATTTAAGTTAAAAATTAATTAAGTTTCGTTAAAAGGGAAATAAAATAATTATCTATGTAATTAATTAAATTTTTTGAAACATATGATATTAGATGATGAGTTTATATATGCTTTTAAAATCATTTCCTTATTAATAATTTGATAAAATATTCACAAAAAATTATCTTATAGAAAACATGTCTAAATTATTTTACTTTTTCAATTTGTTTTGTGAAGTGGTGTTATATATATATATAAGTAATTAAAATATCTAGATATTTTATCTTTTATTTATATTTTTGGCGAAAAGATAAAAGGTAATAAAATTTAAACTCTTTCACATATAAATAATCTATAAGCTTATATTCTGTAAATATTCCTTTTTCTTATTTATGTGTTTTGAAAAATGGAAAATTTAATTAATTTTTTATTAAGAATAAAGGAAATTTTATCATTTATGATATTTTTATTTCATTAAGAATGTCTATGTAATTAACTGTCATGAGAATTAACGTGAGCGCGACACATAAGAAACTGACTTCTCAATTAATATTATAGAAATTGATCAATTGGTTGCTTTTGAATATGATTTCCCTTAATAGTTATAGACTACACCTTGATGTATAGCTTATTAGCTGAAAAGAATTGAGGAAGTTGATTAAATATATTTATATTTACATGTGCATTTGCTAAAGTCTCAAAATTTTAATATGATAACCAGACCCTAATCTGAATATTTTACTGGTACAGCTACTAAACATGTTTTACATAATCTGCATGATTGTTATCGATTAGCTGTAGTACCTGTGTATATGTGTGGTCCTTAAACAAACCAAGTTCCTTAATTAATTTTTGGATGCAGATCATCTTCTTCTAGATCTGATCATCTTGTGGTTTTTGAATTGAAAGGCATCGATTATGCATAGTCATACCTATCCTAACTACGATGTTTCATTGATTTATAATTATGATTATCCAATAATTACGTAATAATATGTACAATTTGAATTTTAATAGTATAAATAACTACTTGTTGGTCTGGTGATCATCACCATAAGCAACACCAATGTCTTGATTATTTCCGGTAGCTAGAAAAATGGACTCGTCCATGTAAAACTAACAATTCAAAAGACATTGTTACTTTAAATATTTAAACTAGAGTTTTGACCCGTGCGCCCAGGTATTTGTTTTTATTTTTATAATTGGATATATTTAGAAAACAAAAGTCTTGATGTTCACATGTAATTTGTCTATCGTATATTCAATTTTAGCGGATTTACTATGTAAAATGATGTATCATTGTAATAGTAGAAAAATTATATTTGTGTATAAACGAAAACATTTTGAGTTTCTTCCTCACTCTTTTAAATATTTATGACATAAATTGTTGAATTCAACCTACATATCTGAGTCAACACAATCGAACTTTTTCAAAGAAAATTTTAGATCATTATAAACTATTAAGAATATTAAAGAGACAGATTATAACACAAGTTACGAACACAACTTGACTGCAGACTTTAAGAATATACCTAAGAACTTTGCAGATTCAAGATCAGAACTTCGTAAAGGAGAAGTTAAGTTTTGTAGAAAAGAAACTTGGTCATGGGTATTACTTTGAAGAGTTTCAAGATATTTGCAGATTCATACATGGAGATATTTAAAATAGGATAGTTTCTTTTAGTTTTAGTTTACACAAGTACTCTCCTCTTAGGTCTTTGAGCCAAAAAAGACACAACATATAAGACATAAGTGCAGAAATTGATTTTGCATAATGCAACAAAATGAGCTAAGGCTTTTACATTTAGAAGCGGCTTTCCTTTATTTGCCAGAACTGTGAGCTTTTCTAGAAAGAGTTTCCACACAGCTGAGCGAAACTGTTTTATTATTTAATACAAGTTAGATTCCATGGAGAAAATTTATAGAGAGAGATGTCACAGTTACTGGAAATTTGGAAGAGTCCCAGGTGAAGAACCAAGTAAAAAATGGGGGTTCGTTTCCTTCTGTTACAGTGTATATTGGTGCTTCCCTTGCTAGATTCTTAAGTTGAATGAATCTTAAGAACTTCTCAAATGGCTAAAACTTGTTTGAGGCAATTAGGAATGGTATATATTGTGCGAGTAGGTATATTCAAAAGGAAATCTCAACTAGAAATTCTGAATTGCGTGATTTTCAAGTTTAGTATTAAGATTATACGTATCTTAAAACATTAATACCCGATTGTATATATTTAATATTAGAGCTTATATTTGTAACATTATTTAAACTTTTCTTTCATTTGGTAGTATTAGAAAAGGAACTATTCTATTTTGAATGAAAATTGTCATAATTTTAGTTTACTGTGATAGTATCTATTAACAGGATATTCTTTTTTTTTCATTTTCTATACTCGAGGTTATAATAATTAAAAGTATACAATATATTGTGAATTAGGAAAACTTACTCGAATACAAAGATTGACATCTTTAATTCTAGTTAATCTGATAGAAGTAATTTGGCTCACGTTAAGGTAATAAATTAGTTTAAATGTCATATCCCTAACTATATACAGTATGGCAAAACTATGTTTCAGTATGTAATTTATTTTGAAAATATTTTACAGGGAACATGATTCATATTCCACATATGTAATATATGCAAACCGACATGACATTTGATTGTAAGTATAAATATATGAAGTATTTACATAATCAAGAGTTTCATGTTAGTTTTCATGTCAGTGTATAATCTTAAGAATATGGCATGTCAGGTTTTTGAAAATTTGAGGATTGTTTAATCCGAGTGCAATGAGATAATTCAATTTGTGATGAATTAGAATTGTCTCACGTAATGATAATAATGACAATTGTAAATATCATATTAAAAGGAGGCAATTCAGTTGACCAAACAATAGAAATGATGTGGTTTGTTAACGTTGTTAAAGAAGGTGGTATAAGACGTAATAATTGTGTTTGGTTAACTATTTAAATTAAATTTAGGTGATTTGATTTAAATGTTAAACATGGTTTAGATCAGTGGCATAAACTTGTAATTATTAAGGAAAACTCAGGGTTATTTCAAATTTGTACTTCTGTT
>NC_027752.1:40993453-40998106 GCF_000695525.1 Brassica oleracea var. oleracea | reverse complement strand
TGTCTCTATTGCAAATAAATGAGATGGTTGAAAAGGTAATTTTTTTTATTAATATTTTTTTTTTATAATGTCGATTACTTACTTGTCCCTATTTACTTACTTTAAATATTTTTGTAGGCGGTTCCTAAAAGGAAAGGAGGCCGTTTAGTTGGGTTGGCCCGTCGTGCTTCTTCGTATCCGGCATCTTCTTCGCAAGCTCCGTATGCCGATCCCATGATTCTCGAGGAGCTACATGACAAAGATGAACGGATTGGGGCATTGGAGGAGCAGAACACCACTATCCTTTCGGAGAATGCCACTATCCGTTCGGAGAATGCCACTATCCTTGCTGAGTTGGCATCCCAGAAGAAGTTCAACACCGAGATTATGCAGAAGCTAGATCGTTTGATGTCTTCGAGTTCTTCTTAGTTTATTTCGGCTTTATAAAACTTTCGGAATGTTTTTTTTTTCTATTTCGGTTTGTATGAATTTTAAACTTTATGAATGTTTTTTTCCTATTTCGGTTTTTATGTTTTTAAATTTTATAATATTATTAGTTTTAAATTTCCGATTTTTTAAATTAATTAATATCAAAAAATATATAAAAATGCAAAATTAATTTGTAAAAAAAAATGGGTATATACCGACGGACAATGGTCGTCGGAATATACCGACGGACATATATCCGTCGGAATTTACCGACAAACCACATTTCCGTCGGAATATACCGACGAACGTGGTTCGTCGGTATATTCCGACGACCGTTGTCCGTCAGTAAATTCCGACGCCTAAAGTTCGTCGGAATAAACCGAGGAACATTCTACGTCGGAATTGTCCGACGAACGTTCTTCGTCGGTACGTAGTTTTCCGATGAACTCTGGTCTCGTGTATCCGCATCGTAATATCGTCGGAAGTTCGTCAGAATGACGTTTTTCGGTATTCGTCAGAAAGTCGTCGGAAGTTCTGACGAAATTCCGACGAATTTTTTTTTTCCGACGAAACGATACCGACGGACGGGTTCGTCGGAAATTCGTCGGAATCGGTCTATTCCGACGAATTTCCGACGATTTCGGCCATCAGAATCCCCCTGTTTTCTTGTAGTGGATGTCACAGTTACTGGAAATTTGGAAGAGTCCCGGGTGAAGAACCAAGTAAAAAATGGGGGTTCGTTTCCTTCCGTTACAGTGTATATTGGTGCTTCCCTTGCTAGATTCTTAAGTTGAATGAATCTTAAGTACTTCTCCAATGGCTAAAACTTGTTTGAGGCAATTAGGAATGGTATATATTGTGCGAGTACGTATATTCAAAAGGAAATCTCAACTAAATTATTCTGAATTGCGTGATTTTCAAGTTTAGTATTAAGATTATACGTATCTTAAAACATTAACACCCGACTGTATATATTTAATATCAGAGCTTATATTTGTAACACTATTTAAACTTTTCTTTCATTTGGTAGTATTAGAAAAGGAACTATTCTATTTTGAATGAAAATTGTCATAATTTTAGTTTACTGTGATAGTATCTATTAACAGGATATTCTTGTTTTTCATTTTCTACACTCGAGGTTATAATAATTAAAAGTATACAATATATTGTGAATTAGGAAAACTTACTCGAATACAAAGATTGACATCTTTAACTCTAGTTAATGTGATAGAAGTAATTTGGCTCACGTTAAGGTAATAAATTAGTTTAAATGTCATATCCCTAACTATATACAGTATGGCAAAACTATGTTTCAGTATGTAATTTATTTTGAAAATATTTTACAGGGAACATGATTCATATTCCACATATGTAATATATGCAAACCGACATGACATTTGATTGTAAGTATAAATATATGAAGTATTTACATAATCAAGAGTTTCATGTTAGTTTTCATGTCAGTGTATAATCTTAAGAATATGGCATGTCAGGTTTTTGAAAATTTGAGGATTGTTTAATCCGAGTGCAATGAGATAATTCAATTTGTGATGAATTAGAATTGTCTCACGTAATGATAATAATGACAATTGTAAATATCATATTAAAAGGAGGCAATTCAGTTGACCAAACAATAGAAATGATGTGGTTTGTTAACGTTGTTAAAGAAGGTGGTATAAGACGTAATAATTGTGTTTGGTTAACTATTTAAATTAAATTTAGGTGATTTGATTTAAATGTTAAACATGGTTTAGATCAGTGGCATAAACTTGTAATTATTAAGGAAAACTCAGGGTTATTTCAAATTTGTACTTCTGTTTTAATAATTTAGATGAATTTTCGCTTCTTTTTTTAAAAATCATCTTAGTTGACTCGAGCGTATTCATCTTAGTTGACTTGACCATATATACTACTACTATCCAAGTTTTAAACATACTAGATTTTTTAATAGATATTATATGTATTTCTCAATTCTAAAAATATTGTATTATATTGTATTATATTATTTAAAGAATATAAAATAAGACTACATAACATAAATATATTTTTAAATTTTTTTTTGTAGAAATCATTATGTTGTTTGATTGTTGTACTTGATTCACATGTTTGCATAGATATTTGTGATAGATGAATAATTATATTTTTATTATCAGTAAATAATATATATTTATTATATAATATAAGAAAAAAGAAATTATTTACTTTTTAAACAAACTTTTCTCATGTTGGAGATTTGGTTATAGACATATCATATTCGAAGGAGACATTTTTACAGTTATCAATCTTCTTAACAGTCAAGAAACAAATCTGAATATCAAAACAATATCTCATACGATCTTTTTATGGAATAACTGCTCTGAAGAAATTGAATTTAAGCATCAAAAAGGACTGGAAATGGATGTGCAGATGTGTTATCTAAGTCAGCTTTATAAAGTACTATTCATAGTTCGTATTTCATTTATGTCCATCCTATTTTTTTACAAAACAAAGTATCGGAGTCTTGAAAGTTGAATTCATATTATTGTAACTGTACATAAGAGTTTGTGATTACACACTTAGTGATTATTGTATATGTGTCCAAGAAAGTTTCAATGGCTTAGTGGTAACTGTCCTATATTTATGTCATACTAACCCGGGTTCGATCATTTCCTTTGCATTGTTTTTTCATTTTTTACGAAAAAATAAATGAGATGACGTGACAACTTCGGGCTCTCTGATTAGTTGATTTTCCTATCATACGTGAACAACCTCTCCATGGCTTATATTTTCCTTTTAGTATTGTATTGATTTTACGAGTAGTAATTTTTCAAACTGAGAAAACCACCTCTTACTCTCACTTCACCTCTGGTTAAACTTCCACCGGGTTCAGCCCCCGACGCCGTCGGAGGGCCCGCAGTGCTTACTGCCTGAAGACCGGAGCCACTAATCTCTGACATGTTCCCTTTTCTCCCACTCTACTGTGGTCTGTATACTGCCTCATTTCATTCCTCGGAACTCTGAGCGGCTTTGACCTGTGGAGATTTAGAGAACTTAAGTCTGCTAGCTCATCTAGTTTATTGCCCAGTTTGGGACCTCTCTCTTTTGTGGTACTGAAGTTGCCTTTGCCCAGTTTGGGACCACTCCCTTGTGTTGTTGCTGAAGGTTATGAATTCTCTCCCACTTAGTATTTGAGGCTATGGCGAGACGCTACTCTACTGCAGAAAAGGCTAAATGGACGTCAACCACTTTTGCTCCTGTTCGCAGAGCTCCCATCCCCATTCCAGCTACTAACAACTCTGCGCTCATTGAACAGAACAAACTCTCTCTTATCAGACGAGTTACAAACTCGGCGGCACAAAATACCAGAGCCTTGGTAGACTTCTTTCTGCAACACTGGCACGTCTCCGGCTCTATCACTGGCCGAGATCTTGGTCCCCATCTGTTTCAGTTTACCTTTGAATCCGAAAGAGATCTACAGAGTATCCTACACAAAGCCCCATACCACATCAAAAAATGGATGATACTCTTGCAGCGGTGGGAACCTATTGTATCTGATAGCTTCCCATCTATTATTCCATTTTGGATACGAATCCATGGAATTCCTCTACACTACTGGACGGAAGAGGCTCTACACGCTATAGGCTCAGAACTTGGCCATGTCGAGTCCAAAGATGTTCCAAAAGGCCGAGTTCGGGTCCTCATTAATGGACTCCGACCCCTTGAAAGACATCTTGAAATCAGTCTCCCCTCAGCAGAAATCAAGGAAGTTGAACTGGAATACGAGAAGCTTGAGAAGCATTGCTTCTCATGCGCCTCACTCTCTCACGAGCAAGATAAATGCATGTCCAGATTCTCTAAAACTCAAGGCCCTATGGGTATCAATCAATCGAGAACTCTTGAGAAGCTCGCTGAAAGAAGAAGAACTGATGATAGGGTAGTGAGGAATGAGGAGCGATCAGACAGAACTGGTAGAAATTCTCATCGGTCAAATGATGTTCGCCACGAGGGACACTCGAAGGCGACCTACGATCGATCCCTTCGTACTGACTATCGCCTAGCTTCATCTGAATATAGACGCCCACCCCCTTCTTCACCTCCCCGTAGAAATACTTACCCTAGAAAAGAAACTTGGGTACCACGGAAGGGCCAGTCCTCAGGTTCTATTGCGGGCTCTGAGCCTCGAGGCTCAGGAAGGCTGTCAGTAAGAACGTCTAGACAACTCCCTAATGCCCAGAGCTCCCATATTCCCCCCCCCCCCCCCCCCCC
>NC_027752.1:40976676-40993346 GCF_000695525.1 Brassica oleracea var. oleracea | reverse complement strand
CCCCCCCCCGCTCGCGTCCTGTCAGAGAACCTCTAATAACTCCTCCAGGACCAACCTCTGCCCATGCCAATTCTAGAGAGCGACGTTCTGCTCTGGAAAGAATCTCCCCTGTGGTTAGTTTGATTGGCACTTCTGAAAAACGCCCGGCCCGGGATCGACTCTCTTTGCCCACCAATAGAGAGCATTTGCCTCGTAATGAGGAGGTTACTACTGACTCTGGCATTCTCCAAGATGTGGAATTGCAATATTTTGAAGAAACAATGGGAGACCTACCTTTCATTGACAGAACAGGGGCGTCGGGCTCTAAGCCCCCCAATCTGAACCATCTCTGATCCGCACTCTCAGCGAAGATAGGCTTCATGTCTCTTTACGTCTTGGCCATGTACCTGCGAAACCAGACACTACCATCACTCTCTCCTTGGGCCGTCTTCCTAAGCGCTCGGGTCGTATTGCTGCAAAGACGCTAGGAAAGCGTAAGGCGCCTGACCAACCTACAAAGAAGAAAATTCCTAGAAGCCCTGTCCAAGGTGTAAGCTTAAAGAAAAGAAGGGTCACGAAGGGTCAGCAATCGTCCAAGAGAAGGCTTGTCATGTCGGCTGCTGGCGCTAAGACAGGACCTGCTACAAGTAAGGCCCCTGCGCCTGCTCAGGTGGCTCCATCTACTAGGGTTTTCCCCTCTACCAAGAAGAAGGTGGCAGATTTTCGGCCACCTCAAGATCCGCTTCCTTAGCGTGTTTGAGCTGGAACTGTCAAGGGATTGGAAGCACCTTGACAGACCAGCGGATCAAGGAGATACGTACTCGACTATCTCCCGATATCTTATTTCTAATGGAGACTAAGAACAGCGATGAAAAAGTCCTCCGATTATTTCAGAACTCTCTGTATAAACAACATTTCTCAGTACCTCCTACTGGTTTAAGTGGAGGTCTTATGTTGTCTTGGAAGGATGATATAAAAGTGGATGTTTTGTACTCATCTTGTAATATCATCGACACATTCATCTGCTCAAAAAAGTCATCATTCTTTGCTTCCTTCATTTATGGCACTCCGAGAAAAGAAGATCGAGCTGCCTTTTGGAGTAAATTGGTCGAACTCGGCAAGGCTCGAGACTCTGCATGGTTTATAACATGGGACTTCAACGACTTACTTGACAACTCCGAGAAGGTTGGAGGCCCACCGCGCTGGGAGGGATCTTTCTTAGCTTTCCGCAGTTTTGTGTCCCAATCTGGGCTATGGGACTTGCCACATGCTGGTAACCATCTATCTTGGCACGGAATGAGACATGAACACTTCATCCAATCTCGTCTTGATCGAGCTATGTCAAACTGTGCGTGGTCGGAACTTTTCCCATCATGTCGCAATATCTACCTCAGCTTTGAGGGTTCGGATCACCTGCCACTCCTCACTCTTTTTGACCAGACTAAAACTTCTAGAAAGGGGAACTTTCGATTTGATAGGAGATTGAGGAAAAACCCTGATATACACAAGCTCGTCGAAGACCAGTGGCCACTCCATAGACAAGAAGCTGTTCTCTCCAAAATTGATCGGGTGCAGAGAAAAATCATTGAATGGACAAGAGAACTGAACATCAAAAGCTCTGAAGTAATCAAAGAAGCTCAACAAGTCCTTGAAGCTGCGCTCTCTGCCCCCTTACCCGATACCGACCTTATTGTACCCACTACTGCAACTCTTGAAAAAGCTTACCAAGAGGAGGAAGAATACTGGCGACAAAGAAGTCGCATCCTCTGGCTTCAGTGCGGCGATCGTAACTCTGGCTTCTTTCACGCTATCACCCGGGGCAGGCGTCAAATCAACAACTTCTCTGTTCTAGAAGACGATGAGGGCAGAGTGTTTGATACCGAAGAAGGAATAGTCTCAACTATCTCCACTTATTTCCAGAATATATTTGCATCGTCAGGAGCAGACTGTCTTGAGAGAGTCAACGAAGCGCTGAATCCGTGTATCACACCAGAAGATAACGAAAGACTTGTTGCTATACCGGACCGAACTGAAGTATACAATGCCGTGTTTGCGATTCATGCCGATAAAACCCCAGGACCTGATGGCTTCTACGCGGGCTTTTACCATTCCTTTTGGAACACGGTTGGTGAGGATGTGTATCGAGATATCCGAGAGTTCTTCGAATCAGGTTATCTCCATCCGAGACAGAACGAAACTCATGTTCGTTTGATAGCTAAGATCTCCTGTCCGAGGAAGGTTGCCGATTTCCGTCCTATCGCGCTTTGCTCCACGCACTAAGAGATCATAGCAAAGATTCTTACAAAGCGCCTACAACCTTTACTCCCGCGAATTATCTCACCTCATCAGTCGGCTTTTGTCCCTAAACGGGCTATTGGAGACAATGTTCTCATCACCCACGAGATCCTTCACTATCTACACACCTCAAAAGCTAAGGTCCGGTGCTCCATGGCTGTGAAAACGGACATGAGCAAGGCCTATGATAGGATCGAGTGGACCTTCTTGGAAGTTGTACTGTGGAGATTGGGCTTCCATGACCGCTGGATCTCGTGGATTATGGTCTGCGTGACCTCGGTGTCCTACTCTTTCTTGATTAATGGCGCTCCACAAGGCAAAGTGAAACCGGCTCGAGGAATACGGCAAGGAGACCCTTTGTCGCCTTACCTCTTTATACTGTGTACAGAGGTCTTGTCGGGATTATGCAGTAAAGCGCAAGCCTCTGGAGACCTACCGGGAATCAAAGTGGCCCGCAATTGCCCTCCGATCAATCATTTGCTCTTCGCCGATGACACCATGTTCTTCACCAGATCCGATGAAGCGAGCTGTACCAACCTTCTCGCGCTTCTAGCAAGATACGAGCGAGCATCGGGACAGTGCATCAGCCCAAGCAAGTTGGCCATAACCTTCTCGTCTAAGACTCCGGCTTCTGCTAAAATCAGAGTCAAACGTTCACTGGCTATCAACAAAGAAGGTGGCATAGGGAAGTATCTAGGACTGCCCGAGCACTTCGGAAGACGTAAACGAGATATCTTCAATAGCATCATCGACCGCATCCGACAGAAGGTACTGAATTGGTCTACTAGATTCCTTTCCGGTGCAGGCAAACATGTACTGCTTAAAGCTGTTCTTACAGCCATACCCGCATATGCTATGTCATGTTTCATGCTACCAGCCTCCCTATGCAAACAAATCCAATCTCTTCTTACGAGATTTTGGTGGGATTCAAAGCATAATGTGCGGAAAATGTGCTGGGTGGCGTGGTCTAGACTCACCCTCCCGAAGAACTTAGGTGGGCTTGGTTTCCGAGACATAACATGCTATAATCAAGCTCTGTTGGCAAAGATAGCGTGGCGACTGATCCGAGAACCCCATTCTCTCCTGGCGTAGACACTCCTAGGGAAGTACTGCCATTCTGCTCCCTAGCTTGAAGGCCCATGTCCTTCAGCTGCCTCTCACAGGTGGAGGGGTATCATCTGGGGTGTAGAACTACTTAACTTGGGCTTGGGATGGAGTGTGGGGAACGGCTCGCAGATCAGAGTATGGGCTGACCCGTGGGTATATTTATCAACTCCATTAACTCCCATAGGGCCTCCTCCCTCTAGGGAGAGCCAAGAGCTGCATGTCTCGGACATTATCCTCCCTGAGTCAAATGAGTGGAACTTCAGTGCTATTAGTCAGCACTTGCCTCTGTATGAGGACTGTATTCTTCAAATCATTCCTAGTTCCTTTAACAAAAATGATGAACTAATCTGGTTTCCTCAGGATCTTACTCGTCCAAGTCAGGCTACGCTATGGCTCGAAAAGCTCAGTTAAACCATGTTACGGATCAGTTTCCCTGGGGCAAATGCATCTGGAACTTACACACCTCTTCTAAGATCCAAACCTTCCTATGGAGAGCGACGAATGGAGCACTTCCAACGGGACACACCTTGCGTGTTAGAGGACTCCAAACGGAATCGAAATGCAAGCGATGCGGAGAGGTCGAAACACCTTTGCACCTCTTCCTCACCTGCTCTTTTGCTGCCCGTGTTTGGGATCTTGTTCCGACTATGCACAAGCCAAATGCAGGAACTATTGTATCAATGAGAGAGTTGCTGGTCCAAAACACTAGAATGATCAACCTCCCACCCTCTGGGCTGGGCCGCTCTCCACTCTATCCCTGGCTCTACTGGCATCTATGGAAGAACCGAAACAGACTAGTCTTTGAAGGCAAGTCGTGTACTGAAACGGAACTGGTCACTAAAGCATTGAAAGATGCGCGAAGCTGGGAAGAGGCCTCTCAATCTGACAACACCTCGCATTCCCCTCACGCTCGATCCTTCCCCCCCCCCCTCCGAATGTATATGGCGTTAGATGCTTTACTGATGGAGCTTGGGACCCTGTTTCTGGCAACAGCGGACAGGGCTGGACATTTGTTGATCCCTCTGGTGTCAAGGTCCATCACCACTCTACTAACCGCCTTCATGTCGCTGCGCCCATTGTTGCGGAAGCGCTTGCGGTAAAGGCTGCCCTTATGGATGCAGTCACTAATGATTTCTCTCAGGTGAATGTTTTCTCTGATTTGAAGTCTCTCGTCAACCTCCTCAACTCTTCTTCGTCGACAGTTCTACTCCAGAGTGTTTTGCTCGATATCCGAGTTTTGAGCTGTAGGTTTGATTATATCTCGTTTTCGTATGTTCCTCGTTTGAACAATGTTGTAGCAGATTCCTTGGCAAAGGTTGCTCTAAGTCTATCTGTAATCCCTCCCGTTAGGGAGTAACTCGGTTTCGCGTTTAATTAATCAAGTAGTTCGATAAAAAAAACATATTTTACGAGTATTTTAGTTTTTTTTTTAATATTCTTGGACCGACCTGCGGTTCAAGTTATGAAACATGAAGTGATTGATCCCCACCCCACAACAAACCTGAAGTGAGTGCCTTGTTGCTGCATCTAGTCTCCCAAACCTGTTTTACATTTAGAGACAATTAGTTAACTATATTCAATAGAAGCTTATATTTGCTACCTACACACTGATTGATGTTAATGGTATAATATATGATATTTAAGCCATGAATAGATGATTTTGCTCCTTTGTAATGATGAAAATTTTTGCTGTCAATTCTAATGCTGCAGAAAGCAAAAATGTGTCAGCTAAATAAAGTGGTGTTTGATGTCATAAATTTACAGCTGGAGCGATTTTAGCCACATGATTTATATCCATATTTACAAGTATATTATTTAGATAAATGTAACTTACGAAGAGAAACTAATGGAGAAAAATAATTAACAATATGGTTATAAGAATATATTTGGGGGATCTTTCAATCCGTCTAACAAGAACGACAACACGTAAAGGTTTTTGGCTAATGTAATTTGTAACCGTTAAGACATAGTATTATATATGATCTAACATAGCATGTATCAGATAACAAATTATATATCAGCTAACATAACATGTACCAGGTAACAAATATTTTATCAGATAACAACAAGTCTATGTAGCATACCAACCATTTATTAATAATTTGATATCAAACTATGTATAAGCTAAAATATGTACCATGTATCCAACCAATTTATCAGATAACAACAAGTCTATGTAGCATACCAACCATTTATTAATAATTTGATATCAAACTATGTATAAGCTAAAATATGTACCATGTATCCAACCAATTTATCAGATAACAAACAATTTATCAAAAAAATGTATCAACTCGCAAACTATGTATCTACCAATTTATCAAGTAACAAACCATGTATGAAACAATGTATAAGTCGACAAACTATTTACCAAAACATGTATCAGCTACTAAATTAAGTAGCAATTAATAAAAAATATTTTATAACATCTTATTTACTTCGAAAAAATACCCATGATCTTTCCAAAAGTTAATTAAACTCATAATTTGAAAATTATTAATCGAAAATGAAAATATCCATAATCTTCCCAAAAGTAGTTAATTAAACTCATAATTTGAAATTATTAATGAGAATGGGTTAGGGAACATAAGCTTAGGAACAACATAGATTATATGATTATGTCTTGTCGAACGGACACCATCAATGCAGAAACTCGTTTCAATTCGAGTTAATACTCGCTTCATGTCCACGAGTATGACAACGCTTTTAGCTGCACATAGTAGAGTCTAGGGATATTATGGATTTGAAATTATTAATCAGAAAGCATGGATACTTCGCCAATATAGATGTTCGACAGGGATACAGACACCAATTAACTTTTACATTTATGTCAATGATATTTTCAATGACTCTTAAGTCCAAGTACAGCTAGTTGTACTTGTCTCTGTACATTTTGGGATAAGGAGGAACCAAAATGTTATTATATTCAAAACTACATCTTCCCTTTTACATCATATTATAAGCGTAATCCATCTTGTTTGCTTTGTAATCATGGATATTTCAGATTTGCAAATTATATGCAGAGTAATCTAGATTTTTTTTTGTTTTAAAATGGAATGATATGTGAGAATGAGAGATCAATGCATCTGAATTGCTTGATTTCCTTTAGGTGACATGTAAGCTGGGATGACAGGTGAGCTATGGGATACCAGAAATGACTTTTATGATTTTTGAAACTTGCTTGAGCTTGTCACTGAGCGAATGAAAAGACTCCACACTGAGACTCAGAACTCAAGAATCACATATAATAAAGGAAACATATGGATAATAAAATCAGATGGAAAGAGACAGAAGATCATTTTTTTTTCCATGGAAATACATTGCATTGAATCTATGCTCTATCTTGGGGTTGTAGTTCTGCAAGCCAGCTTTGCAACATTATGGATATGTGTCTCTTAACTGCAGTTTTCTATGGCTTTAACTTGATAATCTTTACTTGGGTTTATTTATTATTATATTTTCTGATTTGGAAAATAATTATGGGTAACTCACAAATACAAGCACACATTGATCAATAAGTTGCTTTTCTCGTGAATATGATTTCCCTTAATTATATTTTACATATTCTTATTTTATTTTAATCTATCTCGAATTGTTTCAGCTCAAAGGTTTTCCCGTTATATTGTGATGAAACTCTTGTAGTCTATTATTTAGATAGTTTGGTTGTTAATATGGATACTTATATATTGGCTTCATAGATAGTGTGGTCCTTAAGCAAACCAAGTTTCTTAATCAATTTTTGGATGCAGATCATCTTCTTCTAGATCTGATCACCTTGTGGTTTTTGAATTGAAAGGCATGGTTGATGCATAGTCGTACCTATAATAACTAAGATGTTTCATTGATTATAATTATGATTATCCAATAATTACGTAATAATATGTACAATTTGAATTTTAATAGTATAAATAACTACTTTTTGGTCTGGTGATCATCACCATACGTAGCCCTGGGACGGATCCGGATATCCGGGAAATTTAGGGTATCCGGATCCGGATCCGGATCTGTCGGATCCGTGGATTTAATATCCGGATCCGGATTGGTGGTTTCCGGATATCCGTCTCGATATTCTATTATCCGCGGATATCCGGATCCGGATCCGGATCCGTCAAAATAATTAAAAATAATTTTTTTAACAAAAAATACTAATTTTTTTAATATAATACATAAATTAAATATTTATAAATATATTTATATATGTTTATAATATTGTAAAAACTAAAATATAATATTATAAGATTAATTCATGTATAAATATTAATATATCAAATATAAATATTAATAAAATTTAAAAATTTAATGTATTTTAAAAATCCGGATCCGGATCCAAATATCCGGACCTAAAAATTAAGATATCCGGATCCGGATTCGGTTTGCACGGATCTAAGATTTTACTATCCGGATTCGGATCCGGGCACCCCGGATATCCTATTTTCGGAGCGGATCCGGAGCGGATCTCGGATCGAATCCGAATCTCGGATAATAAGTTACAGGCCTAACCATACGTAACACCAATGTCTTGATGTCTTCGTGGCTTGATTATTTCCGGTAGCTAGAAAAAAGGACTCGTCCATGTAAAACTAATAATTCAAAAGACCATTGTTACTTTAAATATTTAAATCATTTTCACTTTTTTTATTAAAAAAATCATCTTAGTTGACTCGACCGTAATCATCTTAGTTGAGTTGACCATAATTTTGACTTCATATACTACTATTCAAGTTTCAAGCTTATTTTATGAGTATTTTAGTTTTTTTTTTTTTAGTTTTGTTAGACCAGCTTGTGGTTCAAGTTCTGAAACATGAAGTAATTGACCAATTCTCTAGCTTCATACTAGTTTTTTCTAAAAAAATAAATAGGTTTCGTGGATGATAAATAACATGCAGCATCACCATTTTCTTATTTTTCTGTAGCTATATTGTCAGTAAATTTGTGTAATCCTATTAGTTAGTGATAATAGTCGTAGTAGTTTTTATTGTTTAGATCACATAAAATTGACTAATAAATGTTTTAGGCCGTTAGAGATAGCTTCAAAATGATTGTAAAAGATAACTTATAAAGCTGGGCCTCTAGGTGATACAAATTGCGTACTCAAAACTATATATTCATGTACTTGGCAACAAACAAAAGAAATGTATTGCTATAAGTTATAACATATACTTCCAAAACGAGATATGACGAATGGAACAATACATTAATTAGGATATAACCATAAGTTTTGGTCCTATATTGAAATGGACGTCCATGATATAAGTGATGATGTCGATGGATGACAATATTTATTGTCTTATATGTGTTAAGTTCTACCACCTCGACACAATAATGGGCAGTTCTAAAGTTTCATTTAATTCAATTTTCTTTTGTTTTCGCTTAGTCCAATATTCAATTCTTGCCTGGAAATCTATTGTTTAAATAAATATTTGTGAAAATTACGATAACGTATTAATTTGTTAATATGTTCTTTCTTTAACTGACTGTTCTTTTTCGGTTAAATTCTTTAACTAGCTGTTCAAAACTATTAGACCAACTTTTATCTAGCCTTACAAAAACAAGATTTGTAGCATCCATAAACCTTGATTTTAAAAAGCGAAATTGCTTTCAGAGAACGATGAAAACAACAAATTGACATTTTCTCCATGGGCAATTACACTATCTAGTAATAACTCAACTAAAATCAAAATTGTAGTAATAATTCAAAATTGCTAGTGGCGATGGAAGAAAATCATAAGTAAAATACAAGTAAAACCGTGTGAAAGGGTCAACATAGATTAATATTTACAAACTGATATTCGTCAATTCAAAGTGGTATTGATAACAAGGTAGAAGATGTCAACGTGAATTAATATTTAAGATTACGATTACGATGTATAGAAATACAGTAAAAATAAAATTATTTGCTAGTTATCTAAACACATCAATATATAAAGTATAAACGTAACATCTTTTAAGCAATAAAGTCATAAATGTCTATGAACAATTATTGTAGAAGCGGTACATAGATCATAGAGGGATGAGTAGGCCTGGACGTTCGGGTACCTGTTGGTGTTCGGATCGGATTTTTTGGATTTCGGTTTTTTTTATAACACTTTGTAGGTTCCATTCTAGTAAATTTGCAAGTGCGGATCGGGTTCGGATATAACACATCGGGTTCAGATCGGTTTTTTATCACATCATAGAACCCATACAGTAATCATATATCATTCAGATTCAGGTTATATTGGATCGGTTCGAATATACCCGAAATAAAATCTAAAATTTAAAAGTAAAACATAAAAAATATATATTTATTTATATATAATTAAGTATTTAAGGTAGTTAATTATATTTTAAATACTTATTGTTAGATAACATATCAAAATAAATATGAAATTGAATATTTGAAGTATATATTCATGTTTCATATAATTATATTGTATAATATTTTGAACATTCGAGTCGGTTTCTTCGGATATCTTTTCGGTTTTTTCGATTTTTTCGGTTTTTTGGGTTACCCGTTCGGGTTCGGTTAATAACACTTCGGGTTCGGATATGGTTTGTACCACCTTGCAAGACCCATTCAGATATTTTTTACATTTCGGACCGGATACGGATCGGATTTTTCGGTTCGGGTTCGGTTCGGATTTCGGGTTACAGATATTATGCCCAGGCCTAGGGATGAGTAACAAAGTATTGGATGGCAAGTCCAGAACTAATTCGCCCCTTGGGTTTACGCCTTCGTCGTTATTCTTCTACCGTCTAATAACATTTTCATTATTATCACATTCAACTTTTACTTATGACTTTCTTCAGACTCAACCATTGGTAATAAACATATCCATTCCACCCGTTGAGACAGAAGAGCATTGGAGACTGTTGACGTGTTTTTGGAACGAGCCAGTCAACATGTGACTATGAAACCAATAAAGGTCAACAAAGTAAAAAGTGGCCGTACTCTCTCGGGAAAAGGTGAGCAAATAATAGAGTACGGAACGGTGCATGGAAACGTAGGTAGTTCGCTTCACTCCTACTTGTCGTCGCGTCGGTGCACTTTTCTCTTTTACTGAAACCAACACCGCGTCTCTTCTCTTGGAGTTTTACGACTAAATATTAATATTGAACGATTTTACGCTTGTAGAGAATCCTCACTGGCATTATTTAATTCGCCCTTGTGCTTCCCAGCTGGCCTCTGGCTGTTACAACTTACGCTATCACTCTCATCCTTTGACTTTATTACATCATGCTCCTACCATGTAAACATTTACTACTGTACTAATTAACTATTTATTCATCCTAGCATATCTCTTTGATTGTAAACGGCAACACTAGATTACTATGTGTTGTTTATAATTTGAGTAGAGTTTCTTGTAAGATTATTTTTTTTTACTTGCAAATGGTTTCAATAATAGAAAGTTCAGCCAACTTGTACATGTATTACAAGTTGGGTATTATTACTACTAATAAAGACATAATCATTGAATGCATTTAATTGGTGGACCAATAAACTTTATAGTTAGATTAGATCAACCATATTTTAAACGATTATAATATTATTGCTCCCTCTTAAGTTAATGAAGTTAATTGCCTACAATTACTAGTATTTCACAGATCTAAAGATTCTTGCAGACATTAAAAAGTCTCATAATTTTTGAATACCGTCAAAAGATACGGTTGCCCCCATGTTAGGTACGGTGTGGTACTTGAAAGTTAACATCAGCGTCGTGGTTTGGTGCGAACTCTCTACATGTGGCGAGCTTACCGATATCTTATGTACGGTCTGAGTTTGTTTACGTCAAAGTATATTATTTTCTAATATATCATATGAATAATTGAAAATGGTTTCATTACGTCTAAGTATACTGGGTGTGATTGTATAGCAGTAATAGTACTGAAAAATATTTTGCGAAAAAAACTATTTACCCTCAGTTCAGCTAAGAACTTGTTAGTCAAGCGAAAACAAATGTTGTTAGTTTTACCCTGGATACCGTTTAAATAAAGGTAAATGTACCGTTCTAGTTTATCAGTGAACTACACTGTTATTGCTGGCTTTGATTTGCTCTGTTTTTTATTTTATTTATATTATCTTTTTCTCTGAGTTACTCCATTAAATTTATTTTCATTTTCTCCATTTAATTTATTCTCAATCTCTCTAATAGTTACCAATCATACCCGTTATTTTCATTATATAATTTTTTTAATAAAAAACAGACGCCGTACTATATATATATAAACTATAAAGTAAGCATTTCTTCATTTTCATAAAACCAGGTAAGCTTCATAACACCAGGTAAGCGCAATTGATGCACCCAAAATTGACACATCATCATCATATATTTTAATATTTTATAAATTTATCCACATTTTTCCTTTTTTTAGTATTTTATAAAGTAAGCATTTCTTCTTCTTTTTTTATTTCGTTGAGTGAAAACTAGTTTTTCCTTTTTTGGATTGAATACTAGTTCTTTTTTATTTTTTATATCATATTTTACTTACAAAATGAAAAACTCGATACTAAACATTTTTGTAATTCCAATTTTTTTTTTAAAGAAATAAAAATTAGAAACTAAATAAAATAAAAATTAGAAACTAAATGACGGCGTACAATTTGACTAAGATGTTGCTGAATAGAGGTGTATTCCGATAATAGAGTTGATATGTTTGGTGTGTTAGAACTTAGAAGGACATATAAGGAGGCAAGTCGCTATCAATCTAATTTTCAAGAGAAAGTGTACATATGCATGTATTATGTGGTGTATTTCAATGTATATTGTGTGGTACATAGATAAAGCTTGACCCAAAAAAAAAGTTATGTAATAAAGTGTCGCTAGATGCAAAGCTTGAATGTTCCGTTGCCTCGTTACATAAGGATTAAAATACAAATGATAACACTCTATTGTATATGCTTATTAATTCCATGATTTTTTTTGTTTTTATTGACCCACCAAAACACTTTTCGTTGAATAGCCGTAGTATTCTGTGGGTCGCCACGAAAGGAAGAAGGAAATTTCATCAAATCGCATTTTATTGGAAAAAAAAAACAACATCGGGCTTCTTCAGAATTGATAAACATGGAAATTTTTTAATAAGAAAATCAACGAATAGTATTAAGGAAATCCCACGAATGCAACTACGTCACTTGATTATGGTGACGTTACAATTATACTAACTAATACACACAAAAAATGGATCTAGTCAAATTCAGATGATAAAAAAAGGAGTCATTTTATGATGATATAGTTTAGAAACCTTTTCTCGCTAAACCCACAACATATTTAAATTTTGCTTGTAGGTAAAGTAAAATCTTGAGTTTGAACTTTTGACCTAGAATGAATATTCTGCAGCTACAAACACGTGGTTGGAAATATCGACGCTTCTCTTTCTCTCTCTCTCTCTCTCTCTCTATCTGTCCTGGAGTTGACGGTATTATATATATAAACTCCATTGCTGAAGAGTTTGTAACTTGCGATTTGTGAGCTTCATTTCCTTCTTCAGCTAAAAAAAACAAGAACAAAGAAATCTTTCGAATTCTCAAGAAAAGAAAAGAATCTAAACAAGATTCAAGAAGAACTAAAGAGAAACTTTCAAGATTCCTCAAACGAGCTTTTACTGACAAACCTGATCAAGTGCGTATATTCGAGGTACCTATTCGAGCTTTTGTTTTCAATTATTCTGTTTTTTTTTTCTGAAGATTTTTCTTGATGTTGGGTTTGATAATACTTCATTCGAAGATATTATCAGTAATGGGTTCTTGTTAAAAAATGATTTTTAATTATTTATATTCATATTTTCCATGATTTGCCTGAGCAGCATTTCCAGGTTGCTCTGTTTTCCAGATCCGAAGAGTTTTGATTTTTAACAGATTCATTATGTTTCACTTCAGGTCAGAACCTATTGGGATCTATTGAATGGGAGTCTCATTCTCCTATCCGTTCACCAAGCAAGAAGACGTCGAGGTTGCTCTAGACTCCGTCACCGTTAAGTCCATAAGCTTCGGTGATGAGGACGAGTGCAAAACTCCCAAGAGATCCGTTAACTTCAATGACAGAACTCTCGAGCCCACGATCTTGAAATCTATTGGATCGGGTGGTAAAATGGTTGTTGAGAAGTCTGTCAGCTTCAAAGGGATGCAGCTCGAGAGAACGATAGAGAATGGCTTCGAGATAGACAATGCAGAGATTGCTAGAGAACTCTCAGTTCTTGATCCGAAGAACCCTAAACACGAAGCTGCTATTAAGTTACAGAAAGTTTACAAGAGCTTCCGTACGAGGAGAAAGCTGGCTGATTGTGCAGTGCTCGTGGAGCAAAGCTGGTTAGTTTCTTTTATCTTAAAACTTATAAACGTTCCATCTTTGAGTTGTGTTGTGGTGATCTAATCTGTTTTAATCACAGGTGGAAGCTATTGGATTTTGCTGAGCTGAAGAGAAGTTCTATATCTTTCTTTGATATTGAGAAGCACGAAACCGCGATTTCGAGGTGGTCTAGAGCTAGGACTAGAGCAGCTAAGGTTGGTAAAGGATTGTCCAAGAATGGAAAAGCACAAAAGCTTGCTCTACAACATTGGCTTGAAGCTGTAAGTTTTATATAGACTAGTTTTCTTTTTTTTAATTAGTACAACTTTTTGGATTGAAATCTGATCTTGGTTTAATGCATTTTGGTATATAACAGATTGACCCCAGACATCGGTATGGACACAACCTGCACTTTTACTACAACAAATGGCTCCACTGTCAGAGTAGAGAACCTTTCTTCTACTGGTAACACTACTAATCACCGACTCCTTTTTCTCATTTCTGTCAAAAGCATTTTAGCAGAATCAAGAAAACTAAACTTAGATTCAAATGTTTCAGGCTTGATATTGGAGAGGGGAAAGAAGTAAATCTTGTGGAGAAGTGTCCTCGTTTGAAACTTCAGCAACAGTGCATCAAGTACCTTGGTCCGGTTAGTATCTATTTCTTTTACCTGCTCAACAAGTAACCTTACCGATAAATTAATTAGAAACTTATTTCTTATTGTTTTCATGTTTATGTTTTTGTGTAGATGGAAAGGAAAGCTTATGAGGTTGTTGTGGAAGAAGGCAAGTTCTTTTATAAGACCAGTGGAGAAATGCTTCATTCTTCAATGGAAGAAAGTGATTCTAAATGGATTTTTGTGCTCAGCACGTCGAAAGTGTTATATGTTGGGAAGAAGAAGAAGGGTACCTTTCAACATTCAAGCTTCTTAGCTGGAGGAGCTACTGTTGCTGCAGGGAGATTAGTTGTTGAGAGTGGTGTTCTTAAGGCTGTTTGGCCACACAGTGGACATTATCAACCTACAGAAGATAATTTCTTGGACTTTCTCTCTTTCTTAAGAGAGAACAATGTTGATATCACTGATGTAAAGGTAAGAGAAAGAGATTTGAATGAATTTTAGATCTTGAGTTTGTTAGGGTTGTGTTCTTATGAGTGTTTTTTCTTTGTGTGTTCAGATGAGTCCTACAGATGAAGATGAGTTTTCTCTTTACAAACAAAGAAGCACTCACATGAGAAACCATTCTCTGGAAGAGGATTTGGAGTCTGAAAAGACCATTATCTTGCAAGACAAGGCTGATCCAATAGAAGAAGAAGAAGAAGAAGAAACAACTCCGGTAACGGCTAATATCGAAACACCAAAAAAGATGGATTCTACTCAAGTATCTGAAGACTACGATTCTGGTGATGATGAGGAGGAAGAGGAAGAGATTTTTAACTTAGAACAAGAACAGAGCTCACCAAGAGGAGGAGAAGAAACCAGAGAGAGTGAAGTAGTGAAGATTCCAGAAGAATCAATCCTAAAAAGGATCAATTCAAAGAAGGAAAGTAGATCTTTCCAACTTGGGAAACAACTATCTTGCAAGTGGACAACAGGTGCAGGACCAAGGATAGGCTGTGTAAGAGATTACCCATCAGAGCTTCAGTTTCAAGCACTTGAACAAGTCCACTTGTCTCCGAGAAGCGCTTCTGTTTCAAAACTCTGTTTCTCTTCCTTGTCTCACACGCAAACGCCTCAGATGTCACCGTTATGGCGAGGAATGTCATTACCTGCAGATATCATCACACATTCATAACTGATGAAATTTTTTTAATTACACATTAAGTTCTTTCGATCTGATCTATTCTTTTTGTGTGAATAGTGACGATGATGACTCAGAAATTCTTTTGTATTCTTTTTTTTCTTCCCCTTTACTGTAACAGAGAAGCATTTCATTTGTTTATTTCGTTTCTTGTTTAACAAGAAATTACATGTATAAAAAAATGTTAGCTTCTTTTTTGTTTTTGGCAAAAGCCTGTAATATACACAACGCAAGTGGTTCAAGATTCGCCTCTTTTTTTTATACTGTTATTAGCTTTTATTTACACTTTACAGCAAATTTCTGCTCGATTTTCAGGAAACGCAGTGAAGATTCAAAACCCTAGGCTCTGGTTCACATCTCAAGACTCACAAACCCTAGTGATGCATGCGTGGAAAGACAACTTTGTCCTTGAAGAGAGATTATTTGCCTTATACGAACTCTATACCTCTGGTGAGAACAAGTTTAAGGTTTTGAAAGGCCCGTTTGACTTGGTCAAGTAAGCCCCGTATCGCTTAATAGATAAAATTATCAGAATGTATAAAAAAAGTTGGTTTATTACTAGAGTATTTTACATTTTTTAAAAATTATTAGAGTGTTTGGATACTCCTAGTAATTGACAATAAGGGCTTTTGGTTAGTTTTTTTTAATTGAAATTATTTTTAAACATTAAATCAACATCACTAATTAAGTATCCACATCAGTAATAGAGAACAATCAATCATCTCTTTAATTACATAACGTTGAAAAAAAAAACATAACAACACAGCACAATTTCGTCGAAAAACTAAAGGAACCCTAACCGCCTCTTCCCTTAAATCGTCATCGACATTGTGTTTACTCCGTCTTCCTCGAACTAACTCTCTGTCTTGTCTTCTCCGATATCGTCTTCCCCGAAATCGTCGTCTCCAATCGTTTTTACGAAATATTTTTCGCTGTAATCGCCCAAAATCATATTTTCTGCTGCGTTTTTCGAGTTTGTGGCTGAGTTTTAATTTATGTTGTGGCTGAGTTACTTTTTTTTTTACGGCTGGTTTATATATGCAGTTTCGTTTATATATGCAGTTGTGGCTGAATTACTTTCCGCCAATCTCCGAAAACCTAGCTATAAGAAGTGTGCATTCCGAGGAGAAAAGACAAATACATTCCAAAAAGCACCCAAATCGACAATTGTGGGATGTATTTAATTAAGTTTGTTTGTGATTTCATACCCATATTTGGATAATCT
>NC_027752.1:40970385-40976570 GCF_000695525.1 Brassica oleracea var. oleracea | reverse complement strand
GAATACCGGAATGGTGCAGAAAACCTGTATTTTTGGTTTTCTATGTAAAAAACATAACTCACCCATGTATTGTGTGTTTGATTTATGTTATGTTTACATTACTCAGCCGTGTCGTTTATATATCTCATCTGTGTCGTTTACATAACTCAGCCATACCTCAAACATACCCTGAAATAAAAAAATGTTTAGATAACTCAGCCATATCGTTTAGATAACTCAGCCGTATCGTTTATATAAATCAGCAATACCTCAAACATACCCTAAAATCGGAAAACTGAATTCAAGTACTTTAAGAAGTTATATTGAAGATCATCTTATCAATATCAAGTGAATATAAATCAACTGAATGTAATCTATTAAAACCTAAAAAGATGTAAAACAAAAAATATACCCGTCCTATTTGAACTAGTCTATACTATTAAAGCAAGATCATATTGTCATAATTACCTTAGGGGCATGTTTCCTTCACTAACATTGCATGTTTCATTAAGGGCAATTAAGTAATATTAATAACAAATCTATATTGGGTCATTATTTTTGGATCCAGCCCAAATCAAATCTCTCTTGGGCCATTTGGGCCTATTAAAAAATCAGATTCAATTCTCACCTTTTTTTTTTCCTTTGGACCATTGAGTCCAAGTTCAAATAATTTTTTTTCAACTATTCTTAATTATTATTTTTTTCTTTTCTTAATATAATTTAAGCATTCATAAAAATAATTGAATTTTTTTATTGAAAAGTATAAATCTTTATTAAAAGTATATAATTTTTTAATTAAAATATTAACCCCATAATAAAATTAATTTATCAGAGTTATACCAACTTAATTCATTAAAAAAATAAAGTTTAATTTTTTTAACATAAATAGTCATTTAAAATGAAATACGATAAATAAAGATAAAATTTTTAAGTCTTTTATAAAATAAAACACAAATATATGAAAATGTGACATTTACTAAATATTTGTCAATTGAAAAAAAAAACAAAAATAAACCCGCGCTTTCAAAACGCGGGTCAAAATCTAATAATCTATTAAAACATAGTCCTATTTTAACTCTACCGTGACATATTTGTTTTGGACCTATTCAATAAGTTGTGACAAAATATAAAAATACACTTCATTATATAATGACCTATATATTTAAATTAAACTAACTTTAATATGTGATTAATATTTGACCCTATCCAACTTTAAAAAGGTCATCCATCTTTTGTCGTCGTCGTCTTCTACATCTTCTTCCTCTGTTCCACCATCATGATCTCCGACCATCACACACGGGTAGATTCGCAAAACAAAGAACAAAGTGAAATCAGGGTTTGTGGATTGATTCGTGGACCAGCCATTCTCGAGCAAGATGTTTTGCTTCTTTCAATCATTTAGAGAAATGAATCTTCAGATATAATTAAGGTCTGGTTCATCCATACGAAAGGCCATGTGAGTGTATTAGATCTGTTCGACTCGATTTCATGCTCTAACTTTCAATCTCTCAGTTTGCTTTATAGGGTTTCACTAAGTAGATTGAATCATGGGAAGCGGAAAATCTCTGCAATTTTGTTTCTGGGTATACAAAACCTTGAAATAGGGTGTGTGAACTGGTGGGCTAATCTAGAATTGACTTGCCATCAAAATGCATATAGTTTTCTAAGGACTCGATTATTATTTCTTATTTTGCTGGATAAAGATTGATCCTTTAGAGATGATTGAGCTATGGCCTCAACTCTGAGTTTTTTTTTTCCCGTTTTTAAAGATAACAACTTTATAGAGTTTATGTGCTTACCTGCGCAGCTGTTTGATAAAGGATATTTCTTGATTAGGAGGAAACAAAGATGATAGCTCAAATTAGTATCTGTGATTCCGACCCTTGATTGTTGATCATCGCATGAACTCTTTCGTGAATTTTCTCTTGAATCTAAGTAACAGACGCTATGTTTTGGTTAATTCAGAGCTAAGGTCAGTCACTATTCGAGTGAAACTGAGATAAGAGTGAATTCTGAGTCAAGGCAAAAAGGTATTTGGAAGACGTGAAAGCTCCCAAGCAAGTTATCCCCTTCGCACGCTTCTGTCGTGGTGTTGGACGTACTGATATGGCATTCCAACAATCAAGGTAGCAAGGCTGTTAAATCTACTCAGTTGGTACTTGATTTCTCCGAGGTAACTTATACTGAGGTAACTTTAGAGTTTTGACTCTATTACTATTTTTTCTTTTCTTTTATTGATATGGATCTTATGCTCAGTTGATAATTATCATTTAATTTTCAGGTCAAAGTTTTGGGTTTTGATGCCTTTTTCATATCGCACATCAAAGTGAACCAAGCAGCATAACATAGGCAGAGGACGTATTATAATACCCTGTAAGAATCAATCATATGTTTTTCTTTATGCTACTCTTTTTCAACTTTTGTTTCAGTCACAGTGTGCTAACTCTCTCTCTATTTTGCAGCGTACATGTCAAAACCATGCCAGGCTGAATTGATTTTGTCAGAGAAATAATCTGTGAAGAAAGAGTTAATTTATGCGCCTCAATGCGCGTATGTAATCCTGATTTTCACCATCATCATTGATCTTTTACTTCTCATGCCACTTTTTGTTATATATTATTTTGTAGCTGGAAACTGGAAAGTCAGTTGGCAGCGAAGTCAAAGAATGGAACTTTATTGTTTCTTGAATTATAATCATATACTTTACAAGACATGATGATTGGTATTGGATGACCCGAGCTTTAATCTATCTACTATGTTTTGAGGTTAATTAACTCTGGATTTTGAGCTCTAATCTATCTATTATGCTTTTTGTGGATTATTTTCATTAACAAATTTATTTACATGTTTGTTTATTCACTAATAGATTTTAATATGTTTAGGTATGTTTAATATGTTTAGGTATGGGGTGTTTGGTTTACGGTTCATTTATAGATTGTATTTTTTAGTCTTTGGTTTTTCCGGTTCAGTTATGATTTTTGGTTTTCGGTTCATGAAATATACTAACCGCTCGGTTATTTATGAATTTGGGTTTTGTTTGGAATTAGTTATTTTAGTTGTTGGTTTGGTTTAAATAACAATATTAGGAACCTGATAAAATTTTGAGTTTAATTAGAGCGCGTGAGTCTAAAAAGGAATATTAAATTTTTAATCTTAGATTATAATTTAGATAGCTATTATTTTGGTTATATTTTGTTATTTTTATTTTGTATTATATTTTATAACAATAAAAAAATATAAATGTAACCAAAAATATAGCTACCTAAATTTGAATGAGGATCAAAATTTCATATCCATATTTAGATACACGCGTTCGAGTTAAACTCAAAATTTTATCGGGTTCCTATCACTGTTATTTGAACCAAACCAAAAAATAAATAACTAAACCCAAACTAAACCAAAATTAATAAATAACTTAGTTATTACTAACTTAACTATTACTAAATTTCTTGAACCGACCACAATCGTCAGGGAACCAAATCGAAAATTAAAAAATATGCTAACAGAGATTTATAAAATATTATCAAATCATAAAATTTTAATTTCAAAACATCAGTTATAAATATAAATAATCCCGCGCAACTGCGCGGGTCATAATCTAGTTTTGATTTAAATCCGTAACTACATTTTTTAAGTTTAAGCAATTTTTAAAACAAATTGAAAAGAACTAAAATTACAAATTATATTGTTTTTTTATGATTATTGATTGATTTTAGTCTAAGGATTCAATATTTTAAATATAAAATTATAATATTTTATAATGTATTAAAATTTAAACTACAAATATTAAATATAAAATTATAAAGTTAAATATTTTCAAAACATTATCTCAAACCATATCTATTTCGAACCTTTAACCCTAAACCTTGAACAACATACTTTGACATATACCATAAAACATTAAACTTCAAACTTTTTAAAAATATTAATTAATCATCTACCATAAATTCTAACTACAAATGTTAAAACTCTAATATTTTTGTTATTTAAAAATATAATCTTTACTCTTAAATCTTAAATCGAAACCCAAAACACTATATACCAAACCCTAAACTCACTCAGTTATATACCCTAAACTTTAAACATCATATTTAAACCACACATCAAAAAATCAACATATAATCATAAAATCCAAGTTTTAAAATTTAAAGCTTTATCAAAAATACACTTTAATATAAAATCAAAATTAAAACATTAACCATTGATTGTTTTAATCTAAGGGCTACAAATCCATCTAGTGGTTATCTTCTAACTTCTTTCTCATTGGTTAGATTTTTCTGTACAAGGATTACAATTCTTGACAATTAATTAGTTTTGATCTAATGGTCTAAAATACATTTTTTTTCTTCACTTTCTCTCTTCTATTTGACGTCTCCTTCTCCTCTTCTCTTTCCTTCGACAGTTCTTTACAGTTTCAGATCTTCTTCATCTCTCTCACTTTCTGTCTTGTAAACAAGAGAGATTCATACATTATCATTCATTTCTTATGCCTTAGTATATTTGGTTTGTGAATCTTAGAAGTGAGAGAAGAAGAAACGTCAAAGAAGAAAAGAAGATTGTCGGAGAAAAAGAAAAAGTATTGAAGAAGACTGGTCTTCGCCATCGTCACGGATATTGAGCTCGTCGCCATCTATACTTGCCAACGTCGTCCTTGTTTCTGTTTCTCAGATCCATTTTTGTCGGTCTTCATCTTCACCGTAGTCGCCACTACCACCGCTTGTCACCACACTGGTCACCTCTCTCTCTTTCAATCTCTCTCGCTTTTTCTCTGTGTTTTGAATTTGTTCTTGTTACTAGAAGAAGGTGGATAAGGCAGATGAGCTTAATGGTGGAGGAGATAACAAAACCGTTGTGTGGCTTGAAGACGTCGGAGCTCTCGTGGTAACGAGACTGCGGTGGCAAAGGAAGAAGACAATAATGAGCTCCCGGCTCTCGTGATATGGAAGAAACACGCGGTGGTTTAGTTAGGTTTAGATTTTGTCGACACGGCTGCAAGCTTTTTTGTTTCTAGGTTATAGATTAGGGTTGGTTTATAGTTAAACTCAGCCGTAAGGTATGCATAACTCAGCTGTAAGTGTGCATAATTCAGCCGTAACTTATCTGAATGGTATAAGCCAGTCGTAACGTCCCTATAACTCAGCCGTTAAGTGTAATATGTTTTGCGACGTTTCGTATTTTGGGCGGAAAAAAAATATTTTGGGCGGAAAAAATCATTCCTTCAACTCTGAACACAATATTAAAACTTTAATAATTTCTTAAATTTAAACCTCAAACCCTAAACTATAGAACTATAAAGTTATAAAAATTATAAATTTTATCTTTTGAACACAATATTAAAACTTTAATCTTTTCTTAAATTTGAACCTCAACCCCAAAACTATAGAACTATAAAGTTATAAAAATTATAAACTCAGTCGTAACGTATGTATAACTCAGCCGTAATTTGATTATAACTTAGCCGTAACGTATGCATAACTCAGTTGTAAAGTATGCATAACTCAGCCATAACGTATCTGAATGGTATAAGCCAGCCGTCCTATAACTCAGCCGTCAAGTGTAATTTGTTTCGCGACGTCAGTTGTAAAGTAATTTTGGGCGGGAACAAAATATTTTGGGCGGGAACAAACTCATTCCTTCAACTCTGAACACAATATTTTCTTAAATTTGAACCTCAAACCCTAAACTATAGAATTATAAAGTTATAAAAATTATAAAGTTAATCATTTGAAAACAATATTAAAACTTAAATATTTTCTTAAATTTGAACTCCAAACCCTAAAACTATAAAGTTATAAGAATTATAAACTCAGCCGTAGCGTATGCATAACTCAGCCGTAACGTAAGGATAATTCAGCCATAACGTATGTGTTGGAGACTTAATGTATGAACGAAAGTTATCATATTCAGATGACGCACCATCTGAGTCATCAAACATATAAACTCAACTTTCAAATTCATCATCTTCTTCGTCTTCTCTCATTTTCTTTTTTTTTTTGTTCAACTCTCTTCTTTTCTTACAATTTACGGGACTTAGCTTCTTCATCTCTCTCTTTGAGTCTTTTTTTTCTGCAAGACGACGAATCCAATGACAGAGGGAGCAGCGGGATATAGGACCGCCATACATGAAACTGGAAGAGAGGAAGCTTCTTCTTTAACCGACCATCATCGAAAACGACGACGACTGTAGTAGATCTGTCTCAGATTTT
>NC_027752.1:40957255-40969985 GCF_000695525.1 Brassica oleracea var. oleracea | reverse complement strand
TCCAAATTTTACAGAAATCAAACTGCCGATGTATAAGTCAGCCGTAACTTAAATACGTAAGTGAGCCGTTATCCCATAAATCAACCAGACTTCTGTAAATCAGCCGTAACTAACGACTGATTTATGTTCTTAAGTCAGCCGTTTTCTCTTAAGTCAGCCGCGTTGTTTAATTCAGCCGCAACGTAGCAATAACTCAGCCGTAACGACGTATATAGATCTTTACGGCCGAATTAATGAAAACACAAAACCGAATTCCTACGTGGCGCCAGATTTTTGATTACGTGGCATTAAAAAGTAATGGTATTAAAAAGTAATGGCATTTTTGTAAATACGTTTTTTCTCATAACGTAAAAAAAAAGCACGCTTAGTATTTAAAAAATGCCAGTAATAAAAAAAAATATATATGGTTCTAATTAATTGTCGTAAAATATTGTATATTTGAGTAAACTTCCCTAGATTTTTTTGGCGCAACTACCATGCCCTAGTCCACGCTTCTCCACCTACCAACCGAAGAAATCAAGTCAAAACATTTCAGCCTTGTTATGTCACAAGAAAATCTTTTGGCTTCTTCCCTTTAATTTATCCTACGACTGCAATGTGTACGTACGGCTGGCTATATCGTTTGCTATTTTTTATTAGATAAGACTACACATAATGTAGTGCCGTGCCAACCCTTCCAGGGGATGAGGCAAAACACGATAATATATATTTAAAATAATAATTATAATGTAATTTAAAATAATATAAGATATTAAATTAAAAATAACATTCAAAAACAAGGAGTATGTTTTAAGAGATTTTAATTTTCGTTTTTTATAAATCATTTTCATTTTTTTTAAAGATACATTTAAGTTTCTTAAAAATCAGAAAAATAACTAAATAATATCCTATATGTTAAAATAAAACTTAGTATGTTAAAAATTAACATTCACACCACTAAATATGACAATTAAATAATTTTAAAATACAAACGTATTTCATATAAACACATTTGAGAAAAATTAAAATAAAATCTTTAGATTTTGAATAAATAAAAAACGTATTTTATATAATATTAACAATATTTTTCTTGATGCTTGGTTTTGAATTCAAGTAGAAAACATAAACATAAGTATTTTAACTAGTTGTATACTATTTTACAAAGACTTTTTAGAGATTTGGAACCCCAAATTTTGTAAATTATGTGGGGGCCTAAGGTTAATACTTTTTGGTTTTTTCATAACACTATAGGCACGTCCTTGATGATGATCTTAAAATGGTTGAATGTATTGGTCTAGAAGAGCTTTTATTCTTGTTTCTGATAAACCTTTTACGCCATTGCCTTTGTTGACCACGAACTCGGTTACTTGAGCTTGATTTGCGAATTGTGCGGTAGAGATTTGAGGTTTGGCTTTGATCTTTGTGTTTAATAAAGATTTGAGCTTTGCTTTGGACTGTGTTGAAGCTGTTTTTTATACTGTCTCCTCTCTCTCTCTAACTAATATTCACAACACAATCCAAAGCCAAAGCTCAAATCTTTATTCAACCAAAATGGTTCCAACACTCTCTACGGCACAATTCGCAGATCCAGCTGAAGCAACGAGTTCGTGGTCAACAAAGGCAATGACGTAAAGAGTTTATCAGAAACAGGACTCAAAGCTCTTCCAGACCAATACATTCAACCATTTGAAGAGCGTCTCCTCAACAAGTTTGTCAACGATGAGGCCATTCCAGTCATCAACATGTTGAACCCCGAACAGAACAAATACGCTGAAGCTATTTGTGACGCTGCTGAGAAATGGGGCTTCTTTCAAGTGATCAACTATGGAGTTGATTTGGATGTTCTTGACAACGTGAAGGCTGCGACTCATTGGTTCTTTAACCTCCCTTTTGAGGAGATGAGCAGGCTCACAAAGGAGAATTCTTTGTCGACCAATGTTAGGTTCGGCATGAGTTTCAGTCCTCGTGCAGAGAAAGATTATCTCAGCCTCTTCTTTGTGTCCGAATCTGAACAGTTTTGTTGAACTTTTCTCTCTTGGCTTGACCTCTTACTCTACTCACAGCACTCTTTCTCGCTGTTTTTCTTTGTTCTCACATTCTCTGTTTTGTTCTTTACTTGTGTTTCATTATTACACAAGCACACACTCATCTCTTTACTCTCTCACGTTCGTTTATGCTGTAGAGAGAGAAGAGAGAACACTTGTCATGTCTACAATAACTCTTTTCTTGTTGATTTCAAACACACAATATTACACATATTTATAGTAGATTCTCTCAACTACTACACACACATATTTAGACTTTAGCCTAACCATTCCCACTTGTTTTTAGACTTTTAGACTTTGGACTCTTACCGTACACACATATATTTCAAACAAACAATCCTACACATATTGTAAGACTTTTAGATTCTCTCAACTACTACATACACATATTTAGACTAAGTTTACAAGAAAAGTCTAACAACTTTTTTGACTTCTACTTTGACTTTGTTCGCTCTTGCTTCTTCCACATTTTTCTTGTTCTTCTTTTCTTTTGTTTCTTTTTTCTTGTTTAGTCAAACGATACAATTCCAACACTCTCTCTTTGTTTAATCAAAGAGAGTCAGTGTGTACTTGTGTAAGTGAAATACAAGCAAAAACAATGAGAGTGAGACATAAAAACAGAGAGAAAGAAAGAGTAAAACAGAGAACAATAGAAGAAGCTAGCCGTGAGTTAGAGGTCAAACAGAAGTTCAACATGGTATCAGAGCTGTACGTGGTCCGTGGAGCCTGTGCAAGCAAGAAGAACAAGAAAAAGAAGAAAAGAAAACAAGAAGAACAAGAACATCAAGAAGTCAGTCTCAAAAAGTGACTGAAGAGAAGATGAAGCCAGCCATGATAAAACTCTTCTTGCAGCTGAAAACTTGAGAAGAGGGGAGGGTGAGAAACAGTTGCAGTTGTTGGACATTCTCAACATCAGAGATATCCAGAGATGTTCAAAGCAGAAGATGGAAGAATCTTGGTTAGAGAAAATCAAGGTGAAAGTTCAAAGAATCAAAGAGTCCAAGGCTGAAGAAAGCTGAGGTGATGGTTCTAAGAGCTAAAAGGAAGAAGTTGGTGACAGAAAAGAAGCATGAGGATGTGGAGAAAGCACTCACATGAGAAACCAAGAGGATTTGGAGCCTGAGAAGACCATTATCTTGCAAGACAAGGCTGGTCCAATAGAAGAAGAAACAACTCCAGTGATGGCTAATATCGAAACACCGAAAACATTTGGCGATGAAACTCAATCTACAAAAGTATCTGAAGACTATGATTCTGGTGACGGTGAGGAGGAGGAAGAGGAAGAGATTTTTGGCTTAGAACAAGAACCAATGCCTTCAGAGCTGAGCTCACCAAGAGGAGGAGAAGAAACCAAAGAGAGTGAAGTGGTGAAGATTCCAGAAGAATCAATCCTAAAAAGAATCAATTCAAAGAAGGAAAGCAGACATTTCCAACTTGGGAAACAAATATCTTGCAAATGGACAACAGGTCCAGGACCAAGGATCGGTTGTGTAAGATATTACCTATCAGAGCTTCAGTTTCAAGCACTTGAACAAGTCAACTCGTCACTGAGAAGTGCTTCTGTTTCAAGACTCTGTTTCTCCTCCTTGTCTAGCACGCAAACGCCTCAGATGTCACCGTTATGGCGAGGAGTGTCATTACCTGCAGACTGCAGTCATATCATCATCACACTTTCGTAACTGATGATTTTTTTTTTAATTACACATTAAGTGACGATGATGACTTAGAAATTCTTTTGTATTCTTTTTCCTCCCCCCTTTACTGTAACAGAGAAGCATTTCATTTGTTTACTTCCTTTCTTGTTTAACAAGAAATGATAGGTTAAAAAAGTGTTAGATTCTTTTTCAACGCTCTGTATGTTTTGGCAAAAGCCTGCAACACACATAATTGATTCAATATTCTCCTTTTTTTTTTAAATATTGTTATTAACTTTTATTTAACCTTTACCGCAAGTTTCAGCTCGATTCTCTCAGGAAAACTCAGTGGAGACTCAAAACCCTAGGCGCGGGTTCACATCTCAAGACTCACGAACCCTACTGATGTGAGCGTGGAAAGACAAATCTGTCCTCGAAGAGAGATTTTTATTTCTTATATGGACCACCCTCAGCTCCTGGTGAGAACAATTTGGGGCTTTTGAAAGGCCCATTAAGCTTGGTCAGAACAACCCCGGTTATTTTATTTTTTTTTGATCAAATTAACCCCGGTTATAATGTTGGATTGTTTGGCGCAACAAGAACCATGCATAGTCCATGCCTCTCCACCTACCAAATGAATAAATCAAGATTACTTATCAAAAGTTTTATCTTTGTTATGTCACAAGAAAACATTACGACTGCAATGTGTACGCCTATAACGTTTGCTATTATTAGATGTGACCCTCACATATAAAGACATATATTCGTAATAATTTAGAAAAAAAAGTCAAACACTACATTTAACTAAACTATTTGTTGTCGATGATGGATAGTACATTGTCTTCAAAAAGAAGAAGGCCAGAACATATTGATTAAGAACGTACTAAGTAGATTTATTAAGCGTATGTATGACTTCTGGATCGCTATAGTTAGTACCCCTTCAACCAAACCAATCCAAAACTAATCTAGCATATCAATGGATGAACTTTGAAATTTCATTGATTTTTGAGTCATATTACAACCACGAGAACCTGCATTTTTGTAAAATGTCAAAACTAATGAAAGATATATAATTTTCATTGGAATTACCTACAAATTCAAATAGTATTATATAGAAAGTAACGTGTTATTCTTTTTTTTTTCTCTGCCAAGATTAACGTGCTATACTTCAATTACTCGAAGATAATTAGCAAAATATGCCAGTTTTAAAAGCCGAGTCAGCTGACCATATCCATATGAAATAGAATTTATCATAATGACCATATCAAAATATTTGAAACATTACTAATTAAATACAAATCGAAAAAAAAATTTAAATAAAAGAAAGTAAGCGGGAACAAGTAAAACGGTAGACGAAGCATGCCATATAGGTTGTTCGCTCATTCTCATCTTCAAAACCTTCTCTTTTATATACTCTCTCCTCTCTGCAACTTATCTCCACAACACAATCCAAATCCAAAGCTCCAACGTTTATTCCAAGTCTCAACCAAAATGGCTCCAACTCTCTCTACCGCCAACTTCGCAGACCCAGCGGAAGTAACCGAGTTCGTGGTCAACAAAGGCAATGGCGTAAAGGGTTTATCAGAAACAGGAATCAAAGCTCTTCCGGACCAATACATTCAACCCTTTGAAGAGCGTCTCATCAACAAGTTCGTCAACGAGACAGACGAAGCTATACCAGTCATCGACATGTCGGACCCCAACGGGAACAAAGTCGCTGAAGCTATCTGTGACGCTGCTGAGAAATGGGGTTTCTTTCAGGTGATCAACCATGGAGTTCCTTTGGATGTTCTTGACAACGTGAAGGCTGCGACTCACAGGTTCTTTAATCTTCCTGTTGAGGAGAAGAGCAGGTTCACAAAGGAGAATTCTCTGACGACCAATGTTAGGTTCGGTACTAGTTTCAGTCCTCGTGCTGAGAAAGCTCTCGAGTGGAAAGATTATCTCAGTCTCTTCTTTGTGTCCGAAGCTGAAGCTGAACAGTTTTGGCCTGATGTTTGCAAGTGAGTTCAATAATTAAATCTTTATCTGTTTAGGTTTCTGTTTATTCGGTTAAATATTTTAGTTTTCGATTGGTTCGGTTCGGCAAAAATCTCACCAGAATGAACCGAAAAAATTATGTTCGGTTAAATAATTTAGTTTTCGATTGGTTATGTTCGCTTCTCAGTTAGTTTTTAAAAAAAAAAATTATTGAGTTGAACCGATATTTTTGGTTTCAGAAGTTCGCTTTAAATTTTTTTAAAATTGAGATTGTTTTGGTTAAAAATGGTTATATTCAGTTCGGTTTGATTATTTTGATTAGTTCGGTTTGATTATTTTGATTAGTTCGGTTTAAAAAAATTAAAAATGAAAACCAAACTGACCGAGCATCACAGTTTTGTCTGATGTTTGCAAGTGAGTTCAAGAATCAAATCTTTATCTGTTTTAATCATTGATTCATATAAACAATTTCTTGATTTTAGAAATGAAGCTCTAGAGTACATGAACAAGTCCAAGACAATGGTGAGGAAGCTTCTAGAGTATCTAGGAAAGAATCTCAACGTGAAAGAGCTAGACGAGACCAAAGAGTCACTCTTCATGGGCTCAATCCGAGTCAACCTCAACTACTATCCCATCTGTCCTAACCCTGACCTAACCGTTGGCGTTGGTCGTCACTCAGACGTCTCTTCCCTCACCATTCTCTTACAAGACCAAATCGGTGGCCTCCACGTGCGTTCTCTATCCTCAGGGAACTGGGTTCACGTGCCACCGGTTCCCGGATCCTTTGTGATCAACATAGGAGACGCCATGCAGATCTTGAGCAATGGTCGCTACAAGAGCGTGGAGCATCGGGTCTTAGCTAATGGTAGCAACAACAGAATCTCTGTTCCTATCTTTGTGAATCCAAAACCAGAGTCTGTGATTGGTCCTCTTCCTGAGGTGATTGCAAATGGAGAGGAACCGATTTATAAAGACGTTGTGTACTCTGATTACGTCAGGTACTTCTTCAAGAAGGCACATGATGGTAAGAAAACCGTTGACTTCGCCAAGATATGATCAGAACCAGACCTAAATGGACTTTGGTTTCTCGTTTTGTTTCATGTTTGTGTGTTGCGTGTGAGTGAATAAAGAAGACTCTCTTCCATATTATGTTGTATACAGTTTCTCTTATATAAAACTAAATGTGTTACAAAAGCATAACCATTTTTTTAATACCAGACCCGAAACCACATAATATAATATTAATTTCGTCTCAGCGATCACTCGAACCGGGAAGCTAGTATTTTTCAGTTGAGATAAGGACCTCTCTTAAGAAGTATAACTTACATTGAATTGAAAAACTATCTCAGTTTTTTAATAAGAAGATGCTATCGTGAGTCATGATGATCTTCAACCTTTGTACGGTCTCCATTACCCTTGTCAAGAAGATCAGTATCTTCATTGAACTCAAAGATCTTCTTCTCCCTGAAGTAATTAATCAAGAAGTACCAACCAACTGCTCCTACCGTCATCAAACCGCTAACTAGGTACACAATCTTAGTAGCAAACACAATGATCAATACCAAAAACGCTGAAGGTACCAAGCACATAACCACCAGCCCCGGGATATTCAAGGGGACTCGGTAAGGTCTCTTCAGCTCAGGTAGTTTCTTCCTTAACCAAACGAAAGAAGCAAACTCTAGAAACATCCCTAACGTGTATATGAAGTTAGCAGAGGCTACAATATCTGTGAAGTCCATGTAAGACAATCCAAGCGACATGAGAGCAGAGAGTAGAATCCCAACCCAAGGAGTGTTGAACCACTTCGATCTCAACCCAAAGAACTTAGGCAAGAACCCTAACTCAGCCATACCTTCAAGCTGATAAGCACTGCTGCTTAACTGAGCTTCGAAAAGTCCTATACTCGATAACACAGCGCCAACCTCAATCCAGATCTTCAGCCACTTCCCTGCAATCATCTCAGCCGCTTCCGCGTGAAACCCTGTCTCCCATCTGCTCTGATCCACCGAGACAGCACCGGTGACGGCGAAAAGAGGGATCAGGTACGCTACACAAGTGAAGATCACTGCGATGAGAAGCGCCAAAGGGAACGTCTTCTGAGGGTTATCAACTTCCCCAGCAAGGGTACTGACATTATCCCAAAAATTCAAGTTCCAGAAGAGCGTGTTGAAGTAGAGGTTCCAATCTTTTTTCTTGCTTCCCAAGCTACCCCAACGGTGAGGTTTTATCTTAGGGATTGCCATAGCAGACATGACGAGGAAAGGCGAGAGAGAGACTAGACCGAGAACAACAGCTGCGTAGCCGACAATGGCTAAGCCAGTGTAGTTAAGGAATGATAAGACCACCGTTGATGCGAATATGCAGACGTTTCTTGGCCATCCGGATTCGAGAACAGGGAATAGCTTGTCCAAGTAAGTGACGCAGAGTACAGGAAACGAAGCAACGTTGATCACACCGCTCAGGAACTTCAACGAGCCCATCATTGACCCTACAAAAGCTCCAAAAGCCCTGTGGGCCCATATCACAAACCCTCCGTTGCCTGACGCAAATTCAACCAACCAAATCAGTAAAGTTTAGACCACAACACAAGTAATTGTCTTGCACAGGAAACATAGAGTTTAGATCTTTTTTTGTCTTATTATGTTTGGTTCGATGATATACCTGGAAACGCGGTGGAGAGTTCAGCGGTGATTAGGGCTTCAGGGACACTCCATATGAAAGGGAAGATGAGGAAACCGAGAATCGCTAGAAGCGGTCCAGCCGCTTGAACCGCTGGTTCTTCTCCAAACGGACCACCCGCGACTTCGAAGTAAATTAGGAAAATCAAAGGGACCAAAGTCAGCTTTTTCGCGGTTGATGCGGTGGTGGTTGTTACTGGGAGCTCATGGCTCGATCTTGATGTTTCTGTAATTGCCATTAGTATTTTTTTCTCTTTTGATTCAGATCATGGAATCTTGTATATTGATGAGCCTCGAAGAGAAGAATGAAACTTATCTATATAAGTTACAAAGAAAGCTTATACATATATGAGCTGTAGAATCCAAAACAATATATGAGAAACGTAATGTGATTGGGTGACAGTTGGTCGTATCAGACTGAATCTTAGCAGAATATTTGGGACCATCCAATTTCAATGTGTTTTGTATTTATCGTATTATTTACTAATCAATTATTGTTTTTATTATTTGTTTTTGGTTGATAGATCAATCAATACTCCACGTTTGTCGGTTACATAAAAGAGAAAGAGTTGTTTCCGGCGAAAGATGTGTTATAATAGTAGCTTAGTGGCTTCGTCTCCACGCATCTTTCCACCTACTCCGGCTTGGATTAGTGTTCATACTATCTATACTTTAAAAATTGAATGTTCATCAGCGAGTGTGCATACTATATTATAATATAGTCTCTACCAACCCAAATTAACGAAGTCGCGAACTCGCAAAACATGTTTTAAAGTGTGCATAACCGTCATACTTTAAAACAATTTTTTATATTTTATTTAATATCTAATAAAAATTCTGGCTTTTTGCATGTTTCTTTTGACTGGATGTTTTTTGGAATGTTAGAGCATCTCCAAGGACACTCTTTATTTTAAAGAAGAGACTCACTAAAAATAAAAGGATAAAGAGATAGTTCTTCAACAGTAGTCCTTTATTTATTTTCTTTAATTTTTAATATATTACATTTTAGTCATCAATAGTATAATAATTAAATATAATCATTAAACTTTTAAAAATCAATAAAACATACTATTTGATATTAAGAGAAAATATTTTTGAAAAAAATATAATAATATGCAGTCAAATATAACTATAGATAGTATAAAAATGTTAATAATGTATTTTAATTGAAATAGTTTTAAAAAAACTATAATGATAAGTACTAAAATATGATATATAAAAAGTTATCATGTAATTGTGAGACATATAATTGTAAAGAATAAAATGAAAAGTGAATAGTGACTCTTTATATTTTAAGGTGAACTGTTCACCCCTTTAAAATATAAAGGGATAAAGAACTGTTAGAGTGCAAAACTCTTCAAAAAATAAATTGATAAAGGGCTGTTGGAGATACTCTTATAGCCATTTAAAATTGTTCTTGTCACTTATGATTTATGATGTTTCGTTCGTATATGCAGTAGCGAACCCAAAAAGAAAAATGTATGAGGTCAAAAAAGTTTCAAGGTGTCACTAAAGGGACTCGAACCCGATATAAGCGGGTTCAATCGTGCAGTATCTAACCAACTACACCACAAACGGTTATTAACATAGCCTACAAATTAAATTGTGTTATAAAATAACTTATAATTTTATAGTATCAAGAAATTTAAATAAGGATAAAACTTTATACATGCAGAAAGGAAATAATACTAATATATGATAAATATCAGGAGATAATGTGTTATAAGAAGAAGAAGTGATGGATGTGTTACAATTGATCGAAACGATCGTTTATATTTAAAAAGTAGGATTTACTGTGTCTGCATAGTGACGCGGGCTCCACAAAATATATGTACACACAAAAATGTCAATTTTCGGTGCGTGTATTCTTGACATTCATTCTTCACGTTTATAACACTCCCCCTTGGAGACCGGTGTCACTATCGTCTCTTGCTTAACGTCTTTGTTGCCTCGTTAAAAACCTTTCCAGGAAAAACCCAATGGAAAAACCATAGTAAGGTAAAAAGAGTACAACTACGTAAGCTTCCCCTTGAATAAACAGTCATAGATCCTTCTGATGACGCATTCCAATTTTATGAACATGTTTTCTGAATACCGAAGTAGGAAGTGATTTTGTGAAGAGGTCGGCTGCATTGTCGCATGATCGGACATATCTTACCTTAATCTCTTTCTTCTTCACGAGCTCTTGAGTGTATGAGAAGAACTTTGGATGAATATGCTTCGTTCTATCGCTTTTGATATATCCTTCCTTTGTTTGAGCAACAAATGCTGCATTATCTTCATATATAGAATAGTTAGCTTTATATTTTCGTCAATCCCACTGCTTGAACAGATGTGTCAGCTTATTGATCTTAGCCATACACATTCTCTACTTGCTTCATGGAGTGCAATGATCTCAGCATGATTTGAAGAAGTAGCCACGAGCGTTTGTTTCTGAGAACGCCAAGATATAGCAGTGCCTCCGATCGTAAAAACGTATCCTGTTTGCGATCGGGCTTTGTGTGGATCTGAAAGATATCCTGTATCTGCAAAACCAACCATTTGACCTTTTGAACTTTTAGGATAAAACAAGACTAAATCAATGGTCCCTTGGAGATAACGAAAAACATGTTTAATCCCATTCCAATGTCTTCGAGTTGGAGATGAGCTGAATCTTGCCAAAATATTTACAGCGAATGGTACTTCCGGACCAAGTATCTCTTCTTTCTCCTCAGGTGGTCGAAATGGATCACTTTCAATATTAAGTGACCTAACGACCATCGGGGTGCTAAGAGGAGTTGATTTATCCATGTTAAATCGTTTCAACACTCTTTTAGTGTATGTGGATTGATGCACAAATATACCATTTTGTGAATGATCTATTTGTAGACCAAGATAATACTGTGTATGTCCAAGATCTTTCTTCTCAAATTCTCATTTGAGATAGTCTGATGCCTTTTGTATTTCCTTTTGAGTTCCGATAATGTTATGATCATCAACATATACCGAGCTTATTACAAATCCGGATATTGTTTTCTTGATGAAAACACATGGGCATATAGGATCATTCACATATCCTTCTTTTGTTAAATGATCATTGAGACGATTATACCACATACGTCCAGATTGCTTTAACCCATATAATGATCTTTGCAATTTTATTGCACATAACTCTTTAGGTTTGGAACTTAATGCTTCTGGCATTTTAAATCCATCAGGAACTTTCATGTGATATCAGTATCTAATGATCCATATAGATAGGTTGTAACAACATCCATGAGACGCATCTCGAGATTTTTATCAGCTGCTAGACTCATCAGAAATCTAAATGTGATTGCATCCATAACAGGAGAATACGTTTCCTCATAATCAATTCCAGTTCTTTGAGAAAAACCTTGAGCCACTAGACGAGCTTTGTATCTCGTAACCTCATTTTTCTCATTTCGCTTTCGAACGAAAACTCATTTGTACCCAACTGGTCTTACATCTGAGGGTGTGAGTGTAATAGATCCAAATACTTCTCGTTTATTAAGTGAATCAAGTTCGGCTTGTATTGCATCTTTCCATTGTTTTCAATCATGTCTCTTTTGACATTCATAGACAGATTTTGGCTCTGGATCATCGATTTCTTCATTTATTTCACTTGACACAATATATGAGAAAGCATCATCAACATCTTCCTGTTCATTTCTATTCCATGTCTTCTTATTATGGATGTAGTTGATAGAAATTTCATGATTATTTTCCGACTCATGATGCTCAACTTTCTCAGTATCCTCATTATTTGTTTCTTCCAAAATACTTTCTGCTATTTTGGGTGTGTCATTTATCTCGACATCCTTTTGTTTTCTAGGATTTTTATTCTTAGAACCAGCAGGTCTGCCACGCTTCAAACGTGTTTTAGACTCTCGTGTATCGTCTGCTTTTCCTTGCTCATTTAATATTTTGATACAAGCAGGAGCATTCACTGCTAGTATATGAGATTTAGTTACCGTCTTTGTATCCGCAAATGCATCAGGTAGCTAATTAGCTATACTCTGTAAATGCATGATTCGTCGAACTTTTAGTTCAGACTCTTTAGTAGGAGGGTCAAGATATAGTAATGAAGGTACACTCCATTTGATGTCATTTTCTACATTTTTGTTTTCTCCCCCTAGAACTGGGAATACTTTCTCATCAAAGTGACAATCGGCAAAACGTGCCGTAAAGACGTCACCAGTCTGTGATTCTAGATATCATATAATTGATGGAGAATCACAACCAACATATATTTCCAATCTTCTTTGTGGTCTCATCTTTGTACGTTGTGGTGGTGCTACAGGCACATATACCGCACAACCAAAGATTCTAAAGTGGAAAATGTTTGGTTCTCAACTAAACGCTAACTGTAGTGGGGAATACTTATGGTATGCACTCGGTCTGATCCGAATGAGTG
>NC_027752.1:40955175-40956591 GCF_000695525.1 Brassica oleracea var. oleracea | reverse complement strand
TGTGTGTTCGAGTTGGGTTTGTGGTTATAAATAGTTTTCATGGGTTAGATTTTTTATAACAGAAATTAAAAATCTTAACTACATATACATGAGTTCTTCATCAAACTATATTCTTTATAAGATATAGAGTTTAGTCTTTTTATTGGATTAATAATAAACATAAAATATGTAATGTATAGTGTGGGTGACTCAATCATGATACATGTAAGAGAGGAATAGAATTTCTTAACCAAAAATTTGGGTTTCACTACCATGTAACGTGAAAGTGATAATTCAGTTTATGCTGATGTGCAACTAACACTACAAATTATTGTTCAATTAGTGTTGACTTCTCATGTTATATATATATGTATATTTAATTAAATGATAAGTATGAACAACCTAGAAGTTATGAATAAAAGTGGCAATCAAGTGACTAAAACTATTGATATTAAGCTAAAGAGTTATATTTGTTCGAGAATTATATTATCATAATGTTTTTTATTGAAGGAATCAGTTTTCACTTATTAGAATGAATATCTACGTAGATTTAAAAAGAAAATCTAATTAGTTAAAGAAAGAGGAAAGAAAGCCAAAACAGACCAAATTATTATCAAAATTAATAGGAGAATCAAGAATCCCGGTAAAAGAGGATTTTAAATTGGGTTGTTGCCATCGTCATCTAATACCCTAATATTTCAACTAATACACCATATATCTTATACAATAAAGTTGAGTTTCTTCTCTCCATAGGGCGTCTGCTGCTACGTGTCACCATAACTAACTATAGTTTCGTTTGGGCTTTTATTTACATTTCAGGCCTAGAATTGACATTGGTTTGTTCGTCCTTTTGCTTTGGAGTTTCGAGCGTCTGCCGGCTGACGAAAGTTCCATATTTTGATTCGTATGGAACTTAAGTATTAGATTGATACCTCCCCGATTTGATTCTTTAAAGATTTCGTCGCCGTTGTTGACGAAAAAGCAAGCGCATCGACGGTTCGGAAGGGGAGGCGTAGGGCTGCTACTTATTGAAGAACAGGTTCGTCCTCATCAGCTCTCTTCATCCATACTCTTCTATTTGAGCATGCTTTGTGTATTCCAATTGGTAACCAGACTTCTATTACAAACGATGACGTCAACATCCACATCGAATTTGTTATCTACTTAAAGCTTATTATCTTCAGTTCCTTAGTTTCTTTATCTTAATTGAAATAAATGCTGAGTTTTTCGTTGATATGGATTTTGTTTGCAGATTGTCAATCCACATCTGCTGTCTCAGAGCATTGAGAATCCGATCTAAGCTGCTGTACAGTTAGTTTAGTACCAATTATGGAAGTGAACTTGGGAAGATTATGCTTGACACGACGTTTGAGGAACGAGATTTGCTGAATGAAAAGACTGTGGTTTGTTTTCTATGCTTCTGGCTATAGTTTTTAT